>NC_056743.1:1942052186-1942127186 GCF_019279795.1 Protopterus annectens
ATATATATATACTCTGTCATTACAGCCTGTATAAACTCAAGGCTCTACAGTGACTTCATTCCACTGTAAATTCTGTTCTGGGTTTCATGTCATCTGAGCACCATCCAAATGCTCACCTGTCCACTTTGATCTGTGAAGTCCAAAAGCTCAAATGTTACAAAGATCAGCTTTAGACAATTGATTTGGCACTGTTTCTGTTGACCTCCACAGTTGCTCTTAAGTTTCATGAGTTCATAACTGGTTACTAGGTTTGCAGTCCAAGAATCCAGTGAGAAGACTAACTCAAATTCTCAATTACAAATGAGAATTGAGGGAAGCAATCCCTGCATCATTAAACAAATTATGTCCGATTAAAGCAAATAATCACTGACTAACTTTGTGTACTCAGGTAGGCTGACCCAGACCATACCTTAACACACAGCACTGGTGTTCCCAGGTAAATTTACATGGTGCCACATTAGTTTAACCATCCAAAGAAAGGACTGGGGTTTCAGTTAACCGTGCTTGGGATAAAGACTAGCAAAGGGTGTTCAGTTTTGAACCGTTGGCCTGATAAGGGCAGGTAGCTTGGCCTGAAGTAGTTCTGTATTATAGCAGCATGCACTGTACAACTACCAGAAAAACAAAAAATATATTTTATATAGCTTTACCTTAGACGTTAACATCACCAAAATAATACTTTATATATAAAACAAAGTACGTTATATACAAAATGTGCAGACTTTTAGGGAGATGGTCTCTTTTCAACAGAACACTTTGAGTGTCTTTAATTAAGACTGCATATAGTTCTCATGGAGAACACTCTCCCTGACATACTGTGCAATAATAGAATACAGAAAGCAAGGGCTTTTAAGTGTGAACATCCCTGAAAACGCAATGCATACAGTACTCATTGAGTCCATGTACCTCTCAGACACCGCTTTAGCCATAACAGTGGAGTCAGGAAATGGCAGCGTTAGAAGACATTATTACAGATATCCTTAGAAGCAATGACTGTCTTAACGCAAACCACTGCATATTTATGGCAGTGATTTTGGCTGCCTGCATTATTTATAACAGAGGAGAGTTTAATGATTTGAAACTGAACACAGCAGTTGATTAGACTTACACGTAACTAAAATATTGCATTAGAAGCACTTTAAATAGCTTTTTTTCTGTTGAGCATCTCATTAATATCAGAAGTGCTTGCTAAGTGGTAAATGTCATTAGTGCTAAATGAATAAGCAAAACTCTTCACCTGTGCTCTTTGTGGGCTGAATATTTCTGAAGCAGAGCTTGTTGAATTAACTGGAAATGCCAGCTTACTGTCAGGAGACAGGAAACAAAAACTGTAGAAATGAAAGAGGCTGTAAACCTTCCAAGATGGGTCCATAGAGATAATAAAATCAATGGGCTCCATTAAGGGGTTATTGCTTATATAAACACACACACAGCACCCCCTGCACATGCACACATGCACACACACACACACACACACACACACACACACACACACACACACACACACACACACACACACACACACACATATATGTATGTATGTATATGGATTCCTTTAGTTTGACTGACAAATGCTTTTTTATTGCATGCCAAGTTTTGTAAGAAATCTCATCGGTGGTGAAGGTGGTTGAATTGTGTTAAAATCAAAGCTGAAGAGGCCAGCTGTAACAAAATATAGTACTTCTTCCCTTTTTCCACATTCATGTGATCCTGTGGTCAGTTTATTTAAATTCCTGGTTTTGTGGGCAGAACCTTCATATCAAGATCTGAGGGAACAAAGCTCACAACATAAAAGTAAATCATTCATTATTTGTTGGTGATCATAGATGTAACTCATTTGTTTACATTTGTAATCACTGATTTTTTGGATTATTTTTGCTTGCAGTAATTATTGCCGATGACGATTTTCAGTGTGTTTTACCTGATCAAGCTCAACAGCTATTATTTTCATGTATATTTGTTTGCTTATATATTTAGGTACTTACTGACTAGGTAAGTGGACTGGTCAGGCACAAGCTGGGGCATGAGAGAAGTTACGTATAGAATGTACAATTCACAAAGAAAAGCCTTGATGAAAAAAACATTCATGAAGCAAATTATAAGAATTACAGCAGTATTCTACAAAGTTTAATATTGATACCACTGGCAAATACATAAAGTATAAATATGAGATTATGGTGATTTATGCACCTCGATAAGTGCAGGCCGGAGGCATAGTTTTAGTGTTAGCATCCCCCAGCCTAAACCTCACACAAAAAATACTGTTAGGAGTAGGTAGAAGCAGCAACTATACGTGACTTCAAGTACAGAGCTCTACAGGTCTCCTAGGTGATAGGGCCACAGTGACAGGTAAACCACCTAACCCCAGTGATGTCATTTTTTAGTATATTACTCTGTCCTGAAACAACAAACTCCTGCTAGCAGACTGTTAAACAGAACCCATTTTCATCTCTCTAGTCCTGGAATAACAACAACCTACCGCTCCTTACACACACACACACACACACACACACACACACGTAGACATGCATGCACAAATACACACACATATGCATATATGTACACACATACATGTATGTGCACACACACACACACAGACATACATAGACATGCTTGCACAAATACACGCATACACACACATGCACACACCCACACGCACACACACACACATATATATACACATACAGGTTTATAGTGCCTGAATATTTGAACTGTATTTGCACTGAGGTGGTTTCCTGCTTTTGTTTGCTCTAGCATAGATACAGGCCTGCACAGATCACACTGTTTTTATGCTTGTGTTTGTTTGTTTGTTATTTTCCCTGGATTCACACACCACAAACCAGCCTCACATAATGCTACCACTCCACTGAATCAAACACATAAACACACACAAAGACATACTGAGGAGTGAGGTGGTGAGAATAAACCCTAGACAGCAGGGCCTCCCAAAGCAACACAAAACAAACCTAACTCAAGACACCAAGCAACACATAAAAACCAAAAAGCAGTGCAAGAAAAGTCAGTCAGCCTTAAGGCCAATACAAACACCAACAAAACTTGTCATAGGTGACTCATAGTCATCACACACTCTTCCCACCACACACCAGGCTGAACAAGGAGGGGTCACAGTAAGCTGCCTATCGGGCGAGCTGCCACGCCACTGCCACCGTCAAGCACACCACAGCAAAGTGAAACATGGGTGTGTCATTGTCAGTATGGTAATATGAGGCGCACTACGTACCTCCCTGATGACAAAAAACCTAGAGTATCCTTCCTTCACCAAGAATGATGCCACAATATAGAGACAAGATGATCAGCTTTGAAATTGGCTTAAATGTCAATTGTCATTCAAGGGATCCAGTGTCTGTCTGCCTGGGATGACAGCTTTGACATGCACGCTTCTTCACGACGCGGCTGCCTGTCACTGTTGTTTCTGTCATTGCTGGGCTGGCTCCACCCCCACTTACCTTTTATTTAGCTTAAATTCTAAAAAAACAAATTACCAAACCATCCAGGTGCAACTAACCATAGGCAAAACTATCTCTAAATTGGCATGCTGCAGGCCACCCCTCTCAAACTCGAACCCCCCACAAGCCTTCCTGAAGACACTGGAGTATATGTATAACCAAATCCCATGTCCATCATATTGGGTGAACTACACTAACGAGAATAATATAGACTAAGCCCTAGCACCTAGCTAACTTTTCTATTACTTGGAGTCCTGGAGTTCATAAATTCAGAACAGCTAGTCACACCCACACGAAAGAGAAAAGAGTAGATATAAATATATCTATTGTCAAATCGCCCAAACCGGTATATACCTACACCTCATGGTGAGATCTCCCTCATTGGTGAGATCTGATCATAAACCAAAATCCAGGCACCCACCCCAAGAACCCTCCACCCCAAAAAGACCACTTCACACTACTCAAGACTGGTTATATATATATATATATATATATATATATATATATACACATACATACACACACATAGACATGCATGCACACATACACCCACACACACACACACACACACACACACACACACACACACACACACACACACACAACACACACATAAGCACATACATACATGCTTACACGTGTACACACACGTAGACAAACATGCAGGTACGTATATATGCATACATGCACACACACACAATGTACAGACATATGCACACATACACACACACACACACACGCACACACACACACACACACACACACACACACAAACACACACACAGTGCCTCAGGTGACAGAGCCTTTAGTGAGGCTAGCACTATTCCATGGACCACCCACCTGTAGAAAGAAGGAGCTCCCCTTCTAGTTCACCCTTGGAACTTACTAGAAAACCATAACAAAGTGTCCAGTGCCTGCAGCTTCTCTCGATAACCTAGTCAGTGCCTGCAGCTTCTCTCGGTAACCTATTCAGTGCCTGCAGCTTCTCTCGGTAACCTAGTCAGTGCCTGCAGCGTCTCTCGGTTACCTAGTCAGTGCCTGCAGTGTCTCTCGGTAACCTAGTCAGTGCCTGCAGCGTCTCTCGGTAACCTAGTATTGTCTTTACGTTAGTTTGCAATAATCATTTCCTCATTAACTCCGATGAGGTAAGAACATCTTGAACCAAGTGTGTGTCTTCACTGTATGACAGTCCGTATAAACTACCACATAATACATGCCCAGTCCTCTTTGTCTTCCTCTCGTACCTCATATTTTTCTTTCTTCTTCACCCTTTCTTCATTCTCCACACTTGCCTTTCTACTTGGTTCCTCTTTTATCTTCCTGGTTCTGTACGTTACTTTTGTGGCTTTGTACATAAATAACATTGTACACTATTGTAATTTTTCTTATATTCCATTATTTCCATGGTAGTACAGTTCATACATTGACTATTGTCACTTCTAGATGATGTAACACAGTAATGACCCCAGCTAAGGACTGCACGTAAGTATCTAGATGATATATCTACGTGACAACACCACTGGTACTCACAACTCTTGTTTTATTTATTATTTATGGCATATGTTTAATGGAAAACTCCAAATGACCTGTGTCCGTTTTCAACAAAGGCCCAAGGAGAACATTTCCATTATGCCTTGTTTGACTAAAAAACAACTTCTTACCCCTACCCAACATGGCTTCCGACCAGGACACAGCACCATAACAGCTCTACTCTCTTTCTTAGAAACTGTCAACCAAGCCAGAGATTCAGGGAACTTAGTATCCACAGTGCTCCTAGATCTTTCTAAAGCATTCAATACTGTTTACCATAAGCACCTTCTAAGTCACCTCTCGAACCTAAATCTCTCCCAAAACACTCTTTCCTGCTTCTCAAGCTATCTCTCAGATAGATCTCAGGCTGTGAAATGGAAAAAAGGCACCTCACCTTTCTTACCCACCCCTCCTGGAGTACCACAGGGGTCCATCCTCAGACCAATGCTGTTTAATATCTTTATCAATAACTTTCACTCTGCTATTCCTAATGCCAAAGTCATCCAATATGCAGATGACTGTACACTTGTCTGCTCTGCCTCTAACATCTAAAACTCAGACTACCTTCTCAACTACTGAGATCTGGATGTGCCAAAATCAACTTTCTCTCAATGATAACAAATCTAAAATACTACTATTTACATCCTCAAAATCTTTCTCTTTTGATAAAAATTCCTTCCAAGTCCTTACCCAAAGCAACTCTCCAATCGAAGTTGTTCCCTTTGCCAAACTACTCTGTGTAACTATAGATGAACACCTCAAGTTTGACATCCATATTCAGCCAAATATAAAGAAAACCCACCAAAAACTAGGTATGCTATACAGGAACAGCCACTTCCTCTCTACTTCTACCAGGCAGACTCAGGCCTCCTCTTGCCTCCTTCCTTCCCTTCTGTACGGTGCCACACTACTAACTAACCTGTCCTCTTCCATCACTTCCATACGTGAAAGCTGTTATAACAAAATTTCTAAATTTGCCACTAAAGCCAGACATTCCACTCATCACTGTGTTACCCTCCAATCCCTCAGCTGGTTAGAATTCACAAATTACCTGGACTTCCTCCATCTCACTACAGCACATAGACTAATATTTAATCCAAGCAAATGCCCTGCTCTAACATCCTTCCTCCATACACCCCAAATAGATGTCTAAGATCTGAACACCAAAACTTAATTACTGTTCACAAACCTAAATGTCCTGCTGGACAACTACTCCTTAGGTAAGAAATGGAACTCTCTCCCTTCCACACTAAGGACAATGTCAAACGCAAACAACTTCAAAACTCAGCTTTACACCTACCTCTCCTCCAAATGGAAATGTAACTGCATTCTCCCTACCTAGAACTCTCTAACAAAAGCCCCTGAGAAGGTATCCTCCCAAGTTCCTAAGCACCGTATAGCTGGCTATGACCTTCTATAGCTAATTCCCATAGATCTCTCACACTCTGTAAATATTGTAAATAGCTTTTGACTTTTAACTTTAACTGTATGAATTTGTTAAAATGTATTTGCACGATATTTTTCCACTATGGGCAATATTGCTCACGCTTTGCATTATTTGACATGTATTTGTACTTGTACTTTTATTTTTATTGGACTGCTATCTTTACTGTAATCTATTTCATGGAGCTTTTCTCCCTGGGCCTCCACTGAAAACGGGCTCTCTGGGCTCAGTGGACTTCCCGGTAATCAAACTGAAAATAAATAAATAAATAAATAAATATACGGAAACCATGAACATCATTTGCATTTTTTCATCATTTACAGTCAGTTTCATTCATGAGCAACAGTTCCATTGTTGAGATATCCTTGAGATCAGTAACATATTTTACAGTTTTCATTAAAAATAACAGTTACATGGGTTGTATATTTTATTTTTTTTAAACAAAGGGTGGTATATGCAGTGTAATATCATTAGTATGCATAGATTGTCAGGCTTTATATAAGTATAGCTATTAGTACAATGACTTGTTCAAAATCTCGGCATTTAGGGCGATATGATAAAGAGTTAGAGGAGCCCAGAATAAGAAAGAAGGGGAGACGGTGTGAGGAAGATAAAGGAGATGAGATGACAGCGAAGGGTGTAGTTGTGATAACAATACATTAAGTTTTGTGAGGCAGAGAGTTATGGTACAAATTCAAACAGGTATATTAATACCAGTTTACCCAGGGGTGGTGCAGGTGCAGGGCCATTTATCAGGTGTCGCTTCAGATGGCATTTAAAGTCTGTCACATTGCAGACTGTCCTTAAGTCATGTGGGATGGTATTGCAGCTATTACTAATGCAGTATGAATACTGGGAGTATCCTGCATTGTTAACTATATAGTTATGGAGAGTAATGATTTGTCACTGGAGCATTTTCTACAGTGATACACATAAATACATGCCCCTGTTCCCCTACACAAGGACACTTGGCTATGTGGGACCTCCAATTACATCTCATAAGCACCTGGCTTTGCCCATGCATAACTTAAAAGCACTGCTTAAGATCTGTGGAAAGTTGAAAGGCTTATTACTTGCCTAATGTAAATGCTACAGTTGTTTATCCCTTTAATATAGGTACTTCATTTTAACATGATGCATGTCATGACTCTCAGTGTTAAATGTACTTAATCTGTTCAACTGTTGAGTTTATCCTGTCTGTTTTATATTTCTTTTTAGCTGGATTTTTGCTGTTATAATGTGTTACTATCAGTTTTTTACTACTATGTATTAAATTCTAGTATTTCTGTTAATATATGTGGAGCTTTTCTCCCCGGGCCTCCACTGTAAATGGACCTGGTCCAGTCGGACTGTCCCGGTTAACAAATGTAAAATAAAATAAATAAATGTAAAAAAACAAATAAATGAAACAGTAACGAATGAGTCAAGAAACAGTAAAAAAGTAGGAGATGCTTTCTTGTAAAAATGAAACTAACTTCCTTCTGCATCTCTGGCTGAGAGCTAAGTAAGGTAGAATGGCTCCTGCCCATAGATGTCTCATGCCCATTCTGTTCTGCATTGTTATCCTGTCTTAATTACATAACGAACACAGTGCAAGAGCATGCAACAAGCCAGAGACTGCAGGCAGGCCTGTATAATGGCAGCACTCTGACTATCAACACTTGGTCATGCATTATGACATCATAAACAGTACTACAATCTCCCAGGATAGATTCCTGTTTGTTTGCCTGGAAAGTATGTGAGTAGACTGACTCATATACATCTAGAAGCAGGCACAGATAGTCTAGAGTAGTCATAGCTCAAGGCAGATAGACTGAAAAGAGGGAGGCGGGTTAGTAAAAGGCAGGTGTGATGAGAAGGTGAAGGGAATGAGTAGAACACATGCATTGTCTGTCCATGTTGGAGTGAATGACTTGAGACGTACCTCCCTGGACTACATGAAAAGAGACATGGAAGAGCTCTCGGATCATGTGGCCCAGGCAGGTATGACCCTAGCCTTGAGTAGCATCCTGCCTTCACCCAGAATGATACCACAGTAAAAGGACAAAATGATTCACTTCAACAATTGGCTAAGCTTCTGGTGTCATTCAAAGGAGATCCAGTATTTGTCTGCCTGGAACAACATGATCAACAGACCATGATGCTCTGCCAGAGAAGGTCTGCACCTGTCGCCCCTGGGATTCAGGTTACTGGCTAAGGCTCTTGCCACCCCTATAGTGCCTTTTTAAGGCAAAGTTCAAAGGACAAAACCACCACTATAACAGGTACAAGCATGCAAAATCTGAAGGTAATGCTACTCAATGCTAGAAATCTAAACCTCAAAATGCACTCTCTCGAGGCACTCCTAAAAATGGAGAACATCGATAACTGTACAGTAACTGAGACCTGGTTCAAAGCTGCAGAGAGCACCCCTGCAATACCAGGCTACAACTCTTACCACGCTTTCGGCCACCAAACCAGGACCGAAACACTAAAGGTGGAGGAGTGTCCATATTCACCAAGGATATTCACACCACCAGGCTAGTTGCCCAACACAATGCATCTGAAATTCTCCAGGTGCAACTAACTCTAGTTAAGACTGCAATCCAAATTATAGCTTGCTACAGATCCCCCATCATGCCCCAAGATTCTCACTACACCTTTCTAAACATACTGGAAAATATTAAGATACAACCAAACACCCTAATACTGGGTTATTTCAACTACCCTGGCATTAACTGGGAAAACTACTTGTGTACCAACACCTTTCACCAACGGTTCTTGGAATTCATAAATTCCAATGCCCTGGATCAACTAATCCATAGTCCCACCAGGGACTCCAATACCCTAGACCTGGTCATTACCAACATGGAAAATTGATGCTCCACACCTATGGTCACCCACTCGTTGGTCAGGTCTGACCATAAGCTAATCACCCTTGACATCCACATCCCTCACCCACCCCCCAGTAAGGAAACCTCAGTAAAAAACTTCTCCAAAGCCAACTCCATGCTACTCAAGTCAGAAGTGACAAACTTCATGACATCCATGCAGATGGGAACAACTGAAAGTTCAACTGCTGAATCCTACACTAAGGCTCTGTACTAGCACATCCACTTGTACATAAATCATGCCATCCCAAATAAAACCAAGATGCTCTCCTCCAAAACAGGAAGCCAAACTGGTGGTCCCCTGCCATAAACAAACTTTACAACAAAAGGAAGAAACTGTTGCAGAAAAGAGGAAAATCCCAGGATGCAAAAAACTCCCTTACCAGCCTCAGTAAGAAGCTGAGATCCCTCATAAAATCCTCCAAAGCTAGTTACGAAAATAAAATTGCCAAAGATTCCAAAGACAACCACAAGGCATTCTATAACTATGTCAAGAATCTAAATGGCATTGCTCAGATCTGCTCTGAGCTACAACAGAATGGCATTAAATATACTGATCCCAAGGATATTGCCAATATCCTGGCAGATCGATTCAGTGCCAACTTCACCCCCTTGTCACCCCCTAAAGGGCCCATCTCAATACCAAAAGATTGCCAAATTCCGGTAATAAGGCCACACAGGTAAAAACTGCACTCTCCAAAGCTAAGAATACAGCATCCATGGGACCAGACAACATCCTGGGCTGTGTACTACATGAACTGGCACCTCACCTAAGTGTCATGTTTAATCATAGCCTCACCTCAGGCTTCTTGCCCACTGAATGGTGCACAGCTACAGTTAACCCACTCCACAAGGGGGGGATCCACTTTGGATCCTGGGAACTACCGCCCCATCAGTCTGACGAGCCTGATCTGCAAGGCCATGCAACGTATTATCATGGAACTTATAAACAAAGACATTGGCAACCTTCAAACACTGGCCCCACCCAGTTTGGGTTCATGAAGGGCCGATCTTGTCTCCTGAACCTGACTGACTTCTTTGAATCAGTCTCCAGAGATGTGGACGAGGATAAGGCAGTCCACACAGCCTATCTGGACCTTGCCAAGGCCTTTGACACCATCCCCCACTCTGAAATCATAGATAAACTTACTAAGCTGGGCATTAATCCCTATGTCCCTTGATGGATTGGCAACTGGCTTACTGACAGAACCCACACTGTAAAAGTAGCCGACTCCAAATCCACCACCAGACAAGTGGAGTACTTCAGGGTTCAGTCCTGGGGCCGCTCTTGTTTGGCATCTAATTCTCTGAAGTACAGGCCAACACTAAGGGACTCTGGCTAACAAAGTTCACAGATGACTGCAAACTGGGAGCCATTATTGAATCCCC
Organism: Protopterus annectens; assembly: GCF_019279795.1. Lineage (NCBI taxonomy): Eukaryota > Metazoa > Chordata > Ceratodontiformes > Protopteridae > Protopterus > Protopterus annectens. The sequence goes on from NC_056743.1 coordinate 1,942,062,887, forward strand.
AAATTATGTGGATATTCTACAAAAGGGCCTTACAGAAACAGATGCTTGGTGCCAGAGCCATGGGCTCAAGCTCATTGCCAAGAAATGTATAGTTATCTCCTTTGGGAAAAACATGTACCCGTGAATTACCACATAGGTAGCAGTACACTAAACACCGAAAGTGTGATAAGAGACTTAGGGACACAGGTGGACAGTGGTCTCACCTTTGATAACCACATTGCCACAAGAGTCAGAAAATCCTTCTATGTGGCACACCTCATCACTAAAGGCTATTCATCCAGAAAAAAGGAGGTCATTGTCCCACTGTACTCATCCCTCATTAGACCCATTATAGAATACAATGCCCTGTTTGGTACGTACCTCTCAAGACATCTGCAACAACTGGAAAGGCCGCAGAAATACCTCACTAAAAGAATCACAAGCCTAAAGCAGATGCCCTATGCTGACCATCTAAAAAAACTCCAGCTACACTCTGTCAATTATCCTCTACTGAGAGGCAATCTCTATTTAACATACAAGGCAATGTCAAACCCAGAACTGCTGGACATGCTACACTTAAAGAAGTCCCAATCCCTCAGAGCCACACGCTCCAGGGATCTAAACCTTGTCATCACAATGAACAAAATATGCTTCAGGGATAGGTTCCTGACCCAGAAACTCCCCAGACTGTGGAATAGACTGCCCATACATGTTAAGCAGAGTGCCTCTTTGGCCCTCTTCAGAAGGAACCTTGACGATTGGATGGCAGATAGGAAATTCAGCCCGGGGATCGCATCAGTCACCCTACTAGACAGGGGTCCAGGGAAGTAAATACTGTGGGAAGAAATAGCCATGGAACTGTTATGGCTAGGCTTGTACAGGCCCTAGGGCTGATAGCCTAGTACCAACCTATGAATATAAAAAATATGGGAGAATTATACATCAGCACTGAAAAAGTGGCATATTTTTGGCTGGCTCCTCCAAATGCAACTATCTATCCTCCCTCTCAGCTGGCCTAGCAGCCCATTCATTACCTCACAGGGGCAACAGCCCAGCAGCCCAGTTATTCCCCCTACAGGGGAATATCATGAGTAACTCCATCATTCACTGTGGAAGGTAGGACTTTGCACACTGTAACTTTGACTTCCACAGCTCCGCACACTGTAGCTGTGACTTCCACAAGTCCACACACTGTAGCTGTGACTTCTACAAGTCATCACACTGTAGCTGTGGCTTCTACAAGTCCACACACTGTAGCTGTAACTTCTACATGTCAGCATATTGTAGCTGTGACTTCTACAAGTCCGCACACTGTAGCTGTGACTTCTATCCGCACACTGTAGCTGTGGCTTCTACAAGTCCACACACTGTAGCTGCAACTTCCACAAGTCTGCACACTGTAGCTGCGACTTCCACAAGTCCGCACACTGTAGATGTGATTTCCACAAGTCGGCAGACTGTAGCTGTGATTTCCACAAGTTTGCACACTGTAGCTGTGACTTCTACAAGTCCGCACACTGTAGCTGTGACTTCCACAAGTCCGCACACTGTAGCTGTGACTTCTACAAGTCCGCACACCATAGCTCTGACTTCTACAAGTCCGCACACCATAGCTGTGAATTCTACAAGTCCGCACACTGTAATGCAACTATCTATCCTCCCTCTCAGCTGGCCTAGCAGCCCATTCATTACCTCACAGGGGCAACAGCCAAGCAGCCCAGTTATTCCCCCTACAGGGGAATATCATGAGTAACTCCATCATTCACTGTGGAAGGTAGGACTTTGCACACTGTAGCTTTGACTTCCACAGCTCCGCACACTATAGCTGTGGCTTCCACAAGTCCACACACTGTACCTGTGACTTCTACAAGTCATCACACTGTAGCTGTGGCTTCTACAAGTCCACACACTGTAGCTGTGACTTCTACATGTCAGCATATTGTAGCTGTGACTTCTACAAGTCCGCACACTGTAGCTGTGGCTTCCACAAGTCTGCACATTGTAGCTGTGACTTCTACAAGTCCGCACACCATAGCTCTGATGTCTACAAGTCCGCACACCATAGCTGTGAATTCTACAAGTCTGCACACTGTAATGCAACTATCTATCCTCCCTCTCAGCTGGCCTAGCAGCCCATTCATTACCTCACAGGGGCAACAACCCAGCAGCCCAGTTATTCCCCCTACAGGGGAATATCATGAGTAACTCCATCATTCACTGTGGAAGGCAGGACTTTGCACACTGTAGCTTTGACTTCCACAGCTCCGCACACTGTAGCTGTGGCTTCCAAAAGTCCACACACTGTACCTGTGACTTCTACAAGTCATCACACTGTAGCTGTGGCTTCTACAAGTCCACACACTGTAGCTGTGACTTCTACATGTCAGCATATTGTAGCTGTGACTTCTACAAGTCTGCACACTGTAGCTGTGACTTCTATCTGCACACTGTAGCTGCGACTTCCACAAGTCTGCACACTGTAGCTGCAACTTCCACAAGTCTGCACACTGTAGCTGTGACTTCCACAAGTCCGTACACTGTAGTTGTGACTTCTATCCACACACTGTAGCTGTCACTTCCACAAGTCCACACACTGTAGCTGTCACTTCTACAAGTCCACACACTGTAGCTGTGACTTCTACAAGTTCGCACACTGTAACTGTGACTTCCACAAGTCCGCACACTGTAGCTGTGACTTCCACAAGTCCGCACACTGTAGCTGTGACTTCCACAAGTCTACACACTGTAGCTGTGACTTCTACAAGTCTGCACACAGTAGCTGTGACTTCTACAAGTCTGCACACTGTAGTTGTGACTTCTATCCGCACACTGAAGCTGTCACTTCCACAAGTCTGCACACTGTAGCTGTGACTTCTGCAAGCCTGCACATTGTAGCTGTGACTTCTATCCGCATTCTGTAGCTGTGGCTTCCACAAGTTTGCACACTGTAGCTGTGACTTCCACAAGTCCGCACATTGTAGTTGTGACTTCTATCCACACACTGTAGCTGTGACATGTTCTTCGTGTTTCACTGTTGCAGTCATCACATTTGGGTTATCCCTGCCAGGGTAGCCCTCAGTCGGCCTGAATACCAGAGCCTTAGTATTTCTGAGTCAGTTGCCGTTGCTCCAGGACTGACGTCAGGTCATCAGTAGTATAAAATAAGGCAGCCGATACCATTACATCAGTCTTTCTTGCCGAGGAGTCCAAAGCAGAAGTAGTATGCACGAGTGCCGGTTGGCCGCTACATGAGTTTTCATTTTCCGAATTGAAGTTAAAGTCTTCTAAAGCTAAGTACCCTGTTGGGAATTCTTTTTTCTTACTCTAACCGATGTCAGAGAAAGTTAACAATTGTCTCGCCTGTGGAAAGCAAATACCACACCGAGATTTTCATTCTTAATGCGTCACTTGCTTAGGTCCAAACCACGACGTCCCCTACTGTCACTTTTGTGCTTTGTTCAACACCAGAATTATACATCTTCAGGCCCTTATTATAGCTAGATAATTTCACTCTCAGTCCTCGAATTCCGATAGGGCTTCGGTAAGCCATCCGACAGCAGATCTTCCAAAAAAAATAAGGATAAAGACAGAGACAGACTGCACAGGTCCAAACCTACCGATGACGCTTCCGTTAAGCTAGTCGTTACTTCTCTGGTCCTCAGTGAGGTGCTTTCACAGCCCCTGATGCCGAGGCTGCTACCAAGACCCTTTCGGAGTCCAGTAAAATGCGAGACTCTTCATCGACTAAGGATCCTGTGGATATCTCTACCTTGGATGAGTCTGGAGCTGCTGAGCAGGCACCAGCTTCTGAGGAAGTACTTTGCACTGCCGATTCTTGACACAGTCCAATGATTTCTTTCGCATCTACCGTTATTTCAAAAACTACCGAGCTTCTAAGGCCCAGGGTATGAACCACACCCAAGAAACTGACAACCCAATCTCCGGCACCTGCTTCCTTGCCTCAGTTTCAAATGCTTAAAATGGTGGAAGACCTTATAATGCTGATCAGGAGAAGCCAAGCTACCCCTTCCAAAGAAAAAGAAATTTGTTCCCGGTAGTTTATCTGAACAGGAGTCCAATGAATCTGAGGCATCTGAATGTGAAGACATGCAACCCCTCTCTGCTTATGAGGATTCTGATGCAGACGAATGTATTCCTTCAGCCTCTCCACCCAAGGACTTTTCCTTTGGGGAAACCCTGCATACTCTAAGGGAGCAGTTCCAATGGGAATGTCAGGACTACCCTCGATCTAAAAAGAGACTCAGGGAATTCTTAGATCTTCCACAGCACAGACCTCTGGCCATTCCTCCTGGCCTGGATGTTGTGGATGATGTTTTTATGGAATCTAGTTTGACTCCTGACACCCTCCCTCCTGCTCCCAGGAAACCTGACAGGTACTATAGAGTCCCTGACTCTCACAAATTTCTATTCAAAAATCCTACTGCTGACCCCAAGGTTATCTCTCAAGGACCTAAAGGAATGAAAGCAACTTCTGCTAAGAATCCCACCCCCTCAGATAGGGATTCCCGAGCATAAGACGGATGGGGTAAAAAGTATACACCTCTGCTACTCTTGCTATTAGAGAACTAAATTGTCAGTTCCATATGCTAAAGTTTCAGCAACATACCATGGAACTCCTCAAACAAAAGATAGCATCTTTTCCTGCTTGTGCAGAAAATAAAGAGTTACAAGAGTTAATGCATTCTGCAAGTCAAGTAACTAAGCACACCTTACAATGTGGGTTTGACACCCTAGAAGCATCTTGCAGGGCAGCAGTCACTAGTTCTGCCTTTAGAAGGCAAGATTGGCTTAAGGAAAAGCCCTCGCCAGACCATGTCAAATCCAAATTATTGGACGTACCCTTGCACAAGGACAACTTATTTGGCACTAAGGCAGAGGAGGTCTTAAAAAAGATGGAAGAAAAAGCTAAATCTATGCAGACAGTTAAGGACTTCCTGCAGGTCCAGCCACCCAGCTTCAGTAGGCATTGCCCCTCAAAGCACTGGTCCTTTCCTACCCCCTCCAGGTCATCTCAGCACAGACCCAGGGGAAGCAGAACCCACAGACATCAGCCCCAGAGAATGCAGAGATCTAAGCAATGGAGTTCCTTCTCTTCAAAACCAGGGAGTGCTAAGCCACCCCCTCATGGTAAGAACTCACAATGACTCTCCACTTCCAGCCCCTCCCTCTGCCCACCTGCACTTGCCCCTAGGAGGAAAACTCTCCTTCCACCCAAGCACCTGGGCCACCATTACCAATGACCACTGGGTCCTCAACATAGTATCCCAGGGATACAAATTTTATTTCCACACTCTACCAACCGCAAAAGGGTTCCCAGATCTTCCCCCAAACCAGTGGGCAGAGGCTAAAAAGCAAGTCCTTTCCCTGCTCTCTATGAGGGCAATAGAGCACGTTCCTGTAGAACAGATAGGCCAAGGTTTCTACTCCAGACTCTTCCTGGTACCCAGAAAAGATGGCACCTGGTGCCCCATCCTCGATCTGTCCATTCTAAACACCTTTCTGGTGATACCAAAATTCAAAATGCTCACCCTCCAGCAACTACTACCTATGCTCTCCAAAGACGCTTGGTAAGCCACCCTAGACCTAAAAGAGGCCTACCTACACATCCCAATCAGGGAATCATGCAGGAAATATCTTCTTTTCAGGGCAGGATCACTGCACTTCCCTTTGGCTTATCCACTGCTCCCAGAGTTTTCACAAAATGTCTGGCTCCCGCCATTGCTTTTTGCATGGAAAGAAATATTCAAATTTACCCATACTTAGATGACTGCCTAATTCAGGCAGACAGTCAGGAAAAGCTGATCAAGCACCTGGCCTTTGTAAAGGACCTACTGCACTCCCTAGGGTATACTATCAATGAAAAAAAATCCAAACTAGTACCCACCCAAAAAATTATATTCCTGGGAGTAAGCCTTGACACAGCATCCCAGATGGCATTCCTTACACCAGAAAAGCAAACCTACCTGAGAACCTGTTTCTCTCAACTAGCCACCAGACACCAGTTATCCGTAAGGAAAATGCTGGAAGCTCTGGGGTTCATGGCTTCTTGCATTCTACTCATTCCATATGGCAGACTGCATATGAGGAAACTACAGTGGTACCTAAAAAGCCTTTGGTATCAACACTCTCAAGACCCGGAAACTCTTATACCAATGATACCTTGTTTAAGGAAAGATTTTCTTTGGTGGGCAGCAGCATGCTACCACAACAAGGGACTTCCCTTCTCACAACCCCACGCCACCCAGTCCCTCACCACAGACACATCAAATTATGCCTGGCTGGGGTGCACACCTGGACAGCAGCTGCATACAGGGCCAATGGAGCCCACATCAAATACATCTGCACATCAACCAAAAAGAGATGTTAGCTGTCCAGCACTCACTGACAGCTTTCAGACCCCTCCTCTCCCTGGGGGCTCTACTGATCAAAACAGACAACACCACTGTGATGTGGTATATCAACAAGCAGGGAGGGACTCACTCATGCCCTCTGTGCAGGCTCGCCATGACCCTTTGGCACATGGCCTCAGCCATGCAACTACAACTGTTAGCACAATTCCTGCCAGGCTCTCTAAACTCTCTGGCAGACAACTTAAGCAGAAATCTTCTGGACCCACATGAGTGGCAGCTAGACCAAAGAACCCTCACCCTTGTAACTCAGAAATGGGTCACCCCGAAGGTCGGCCTCTTTGCTTACCACTCCAGCTCAGCAAGTTCTGCACCAGGGAGCCTCATTGCCAGGCCTGGAAAGTGGATGCTCTATCCTTCCAGTGGGTCAACCTCTCGGTCTATGCATTTCCCCCACTACCGCTCATTACAAGGGTACTGCTCAAAATAAGGGAGGAAAAACTAAGGACAATCCTGATTGCCCCAGACTGGCCACACCAGCACTGGTACCCTCTGCTGTGCACCATGGCATCTCCCTCAGATCCCACTCCTGACCCAGAGGGAAGGAGAATTCATGCATCCCCAATTACAGACTTTTAATCTGGCAGCCTGGCTTATTCCCTGACCACTGCACAAGCTGCCAATCTCAGCAAACAGGTTCTAGATGTTATACGTGAGGCCAGATGCCCTAGTACTAGAAAGTCTTATGCTGACATATGGAAAAGGTTTTGCACCTGGATCCAGGCTTAGGGAGCTGGGACAGCACAGCCCTCCCTACCTCTCATCCTGGATTACCTTGCTGACCTACTACACAGGGGTCTATCCTTTTCTTCTATTAAAATTCATGCCTCAGCTATCTCTGCTCATTTCAGCACAGAGCCACCTCTTTTCTCACACCCTCTCATCAAACAGTTCCTAAGAGGGGATAACAACTTAAGGCCACACATTAGAGCACCTACCCCAGCTTGGGACCTAAACTTTGTGTTGGAAAAGCTCACCCTGCCCCCCTCTGAACCAGCAGCTTCAGCAGAATTAAAGTTTCTCTCATGGAAGACAGCCTTGCTTCTGGCCATCACTTCAGCAAGAGGAGTATCCAAGCTACAAGTACTCATGGATGTAGAGCCCTTCATCATTTTCCATGCTGACAGGGTCTCCCTCAGGACTAACCCATCCTTCATGCCAAAAGTGGTGTCCAGTGTGGCTCTCAACCAATGTATTCATTTGCCCACCTTTTTCCCTAACCCACAAAACAAGGGGAAATGATCCTGCACTCTCTAGATGTGCACAAACAGCTCAGATTCTATCTAGACAGGACTAAATAATTTAGAAAGACTGATCAATTGTTAGTCAGCTTTGCTGCAAAAGCAGAGGGCAAAGCCGTATCCAAACAAACCATTTCCAGATGGATAGCATACTGCATCCATTTCTGCTACAAGCAACATGGGATCTTCCCCCAAAGGGGGTCAGGATACATTCTACCAGAGGAACCTCCACCTCTGTAGCTTTCCATAGAGGGGTCCCCACCAGGGACATCCTGGAGGCTGCAACATGGACATCAGTTCATACCTTCACCAAGCATTACCACCTGCCTATCTTCTCTAAATCTGGGACAGACTTTGCCACCGCGGTCTTGTAGGGCATCCTAGCCAGCCCCCAGTCTTCTTGACTGCCTCCACCCTTTTCTTCAGCTTCGGGAATCAACCCAAATGTAATGACTGCAACAGTGAAACACAAAAGATAAATAAACCCTTAATGTCACGGACTCCACCAGCAAGAAACCAAAAGGTGAAACGTAAAAACATGAAGAACATAGTACAGTTGTGTACACTTACCATAAATGTAGATAGAGTGTATTCACTGTTGCAGTCCTGGTTTCCCTCCCTCCATCCCCGTTGTCTGTCTCTCTCTGTCTGTCTCTCCTTACAAGGAATTTTTGGTATTTACTTTCTACTGGTGGTGTTCTTCCACCATAAGCTAGCTCCCTCTTGGGGGCTCCTGTAAGTTAGGGCAAGAAAAACTGATGTAATGGCATCGGCTGCCTTATTTTATACTACTGACAATCTGACATCAGTCCTGGAGCGATGGCAACTAATGCAGAAATACTAAGCCTCTGGTATTCGGGCTGACTGAAGGCTACCCTGGCAGGGATAACCCAAATGTGAAGACTGCAACAGTGAATACACTTGAACATCCACATTTATGGTAAGTGTACACAACTGTACTTTCTACAAGTTCGCACACTATAGCTGTGACTTCCACAAGTCTGCACACTGTAGCTGTGACTTCTACAAGTCTGCACACTGTAGCTGTGACTTCTACAAGTCCACACACTCTAGCTGTGACTTCCACAAGTTTGTACACTGTAGTTGTCGCTTCCACAGATGTTCGCAGTGTAAAATGCATGCATGTTGCCACACGTGCTTCCTTTGCTTCATGGTGCTACTTGTCACAGGTTCAAATGTGGAAAGTGTGGTTCTCCCATGGATTCATCTGTAGCTTCACCCTCTATGGTGGGCACTTAGTGGTCAGTTCTCATGCCTACTGTGCCAAGTCTTCCAGTGTCCAGGCTGTTGGTCAAATCTGGGTTGCCTGTGGAAACTAACTGCTCCTTTGGATAGATTACTACTAGGTTAACTGCCCTTGTGGGCCATTTTAAGCCTAGCCAATTACTGCATGTGAGAATCAAACCCTGCACCTTGTGTCTGTAAGGTAAACACCGTAACCATTATGCCAGCCTCCCACCACTGCTGATAAGCAGTACTCAGAGCCCTTCCTGCATCATTTCTGAGAACTTGTCGTGGCTCTACTCACATTCTTTTCCTTTCTATTCTTTCTTTCTTTCCTCAGCATAGCATGCTTTTCATAATGAAAACTTTCTTCCATGCTGCATATGAGTGATAAAAGTGACCAGAGCATGCAGGAATAGAGTACCTGTAGTTTGTACCGGTATATCCTTCTAAGTTAATGGTCTGGTAACTGTTTCTGAAGCAGTCACTTTAAACTATATGTTTCTGTCATAGAACGTGTCTTATATTTATGTAGTTTCATATAAATTGCTTAGTCTTATTGAGTAAAGGGTATGTCAACATTCAGCAGTTCTCATGACAGAAGCTTTTCATTAGACTTTTTTTTGTTTCTCTCTTTGTGGGTGCCACTTTTAACAGTTAGATCCACTGCTCACTGAATCTTGCACCACTAGCCACATTATCATACCCTCCTCTCTTCTTTCTTGATCTATACTAGTTCAATCTGAGAAACATATCTGTCACTCCAGCAGGTCCTATCTATGTCGCAGGCCAGGTTAAGGTCCCTGGAGCAGGTGACCCTTGTGCCATTTGACTTGTGGATGTGCAGTATTTCCATCATGTCTTCTTGGCCCCTTTAAGTTGGAGTCCTGTATTACCTTTCCATTCGGATACCGAGACCAACCTGCTAGCAGGCAGTGCCCTAACAGCTGTGGTATATTAACTGTGTACTGCATTATGCTTGGTTAGCCCAAGAAGTCTGAAATATGTGTTCTTATTTATTTATTTACTTTATTAAATGGGTTGTGGTCTGGCCTAAGGACTCTTTTTGGCCACGACACGGGCCAAGTTGTTGGATGCAATTTTTAACAATTACATATACAAATATACAAAATGTACAAAAATCTATGCATACAAAAACACTGGCTGTGCGACACAAAGAAGTGTAACAAATAAATGACTATATTCAGTTACACTGAAAACATAGGACTAAGTTAAAGTAAGGTATAGTTGGTTTAAATTTCTATGATTTAAGTCAGTTTGACACACAATTAGGAAACCTGTAAATGCTGTAGTGTCACAACTTGCAGAAGTTGAAGAAAACTGATTGTAGGTAATAGCTGTAAGTACTGGACTCACTGTCACCACAGTGAGTGACTGAATATAAGCTATCATACGTCTCAACTGTCCCTGATTTTACAGAATGTTTCTGATTTTGTCTCATATTTTTGTCCTGTCCCTCGTAAACTTTATTTTTCTGGAAAATCATTGAGTCTTACAAGTCAGCCTACAATGCCATACTTTACAGAATCATACTTATTATACCTCTCAACTGTCCAAATTTTTGTAGAATGACCAGAGTTTTGCCTCATATTTTTGGTCAGTTCCTCTTAAAATTTGTTTTTCTGGGAAATCACTGAGGATTGAAGTCACTAAGTAATGACAGTCATTTGAGTTTCAGACTTTGTAGCCTTCAGACAGTGCACGTCTATGCAAAACCTGTTATTCTAACACCCTTTAAGATCAATATTTAAAAGTTGTCCCTATTTTTTGGGCCTTTGTCCCCCATTATTTTTGACTTTGTACAGATTTCTTGTGCTAAGAGATTGAGAGCTATGACATTTGCTATCATTGTTCAGAAAACCTGTTGCATTAAATTTCTAAGTGAATTTGAATAATATTTACAATTTTCTCTGATGTGGGGGTTTTGCACCCCCCCACCACCCCAACCCCATTATTTCTGACTTTGCTCAGAATTCTTGTCCAAAGAAGCTAAAAGGTATACAGACAATTAGAGACATAGTATAGCTTGTGGAAAAAGGGTTGCTTGTTATTTTTAGTTTACTTGTTTCTGTAAGTATTATCTATAGCCCCCCCTTAAGAGCAAAAGATTTGAGTTAGGGGAGGGTGGGCAAATTTCCTTGCACCAGAAGTGCTCCAAAACAAAGCTGCTAGTTTGGTTTAACTGTGTTGCAATCACAGACGCCAAATGTTCCCATGGTAACTGTTGAAGCTTTGAACTGCAAATTTAATTAACCTTCAGAGTTAAAGATATCAGAATTAGACCCAAAGGATAAATCAGCATTAGATGCCTGTAGTAAAAACGTGTTCAGACAAGCAGAGCCCTGAAGATGAGATGTTTGGCTTTCTCCCACCATGCCTGCCCATGGTATTGTGGGCACCGTTGCAGTTATCAAGGTTATAGTTGTTCATCTTCCCTGCTTTCAGGGATGAACAGAAAACAGAAAATGTTTACAGTTTCTACTCCCCCCCCCTTTCCTGGCCAGCAAAAGAAATAAATCACCATGACATTTCAGCCAGTCAGCCTCACCAATATATTATCTCCTAGAGACAGAATAGCTTTTTTCTTCCTGAAGCTGCAGCCAAGAAAAGCTTGAGTTGCTTTACTGAGCACAGAGATCGGCTGTAACCTGAAGGAAAAGGAGAGGAGAAAGGCAGAAAAGAAATGCAATTAAATATAGTCATTTTGAAAACGAAACTGCAGACCTTAGCACAAGGTTGTGCAATGTATTTTGTTACCCATCCATGTTTCGTTTGTTACACTATAAATCCCTTTTCATAAAAATAATCTGCACGTTACATGAGATGGAGACACACACATTTTGCTATATGCAGTCAAATCATGCCGCTACATTCAGAACTGAGTCTGGGCTATATCACGGTGAGTTTAAACACTTCCTCTACTCCATAGTTGAGTCACAACATGATATGCATTACTTGTTTCAGGTTGGAACATGACTTTATTGTCCTGTCTAAGAATAAATACACTACACAGAGATGCTTGGAAGAAATAGCAACAGTCATATATTTATTTTCCAGTCAGATCTAATCAGATGATTGCAGACCTGTCTCGACTTCTTAACACAAGAAATCTAGACAAAGACCTAAAAATAGGGACATATATTAAATATTGCTATTATAAACTTAGAATGTTGTTAGAATAACAGGTTATGTATCAGCTTGCATTTACTAAAGAATATGAAGTCTGAAACTCAAATCTGTCAATAGTGACTTCAATCCTCTGTAGTTTGCCAGGAAAAAAAAAACAAATTTTAAGAGGATCAGATGAAAAATATGAGGCAAAAAACTGGACATTCTGTGGAAATCTGGACAGTTGAGAGGTATGTTTGTCCATCTGTCTATCTGTGTTCATTTCATAATTTCAATCAATAAAAAAAAAATCATTTACTGCTATCACTGAAAGTAAAAATGAATGAATGAATGATGTTCACAGAGTGGAACTAATTTAATGTGTACAGATTTTGGGGTTGGCATAATGATTAAGGTGTTTACCTTACAAACATAAGGTGCAGGGTTTGATTCTCAAATGGCTATGCTTAAAATGACTGACAAGGGCAGCTAGTCAAGTACTGACCTATGAACTTATGAACATGGTAGAGCTAATTAAAATGGGTAGCATTCTGTCCAGCTAGACAACTTGTCATCCTTTCCATGTTGTCATACCTCACAGTGTTGCTCTTATTGTGAGTTGCTTTACAAATTCCCATGATGCCATACCTCACAGAGTGTTGGTCTTATGGTGAGTTGCTTTACAAATTCCCATGATGCCCTGCCTCACAGTGTGTAAGCTTTATGATGAGTTGCTTTACACACCTAGACTTAACCTAGGGTCATCACCCTCAGGGAACTAATGTGTGGGTCCATTCCCTAACCAGCCTGGGGGGAGGCACCTGGCTGTTCCAAATTCTGTACCCTTTACGCCTGTGTTTCTCATTTCCCTTCTAGGCCTCTTCTTGCACCAGAGACTTGGGAGTTCCTCAAGAGCATCAGCCTATAATTTCCTCCAAACTTACTGTTATAACATTTAGAAATATATCTAAACCAGTTTTTCATTCAGATTTGTGTATGTTTATACTGACATGAAAATGATTTTTCCTCTCATGTAGATCATCTTTTCCCTTATGATATGATGCGTATCCTATCATAAACCATTTTAATGTTGATCATTGTTGCTGAAATCAAATTGCAGACATAATAATTCATCATCAGGAATTGGCAGCTTTGATATATCTTACAGCAGGGATTAAAATATATAATAAAAGGATATTATTGTGAGGGATACTGCACTTCCTTTAACTCGAAGTCTGAGATGATACTAAACCAGAGAATCCCATTCATGTGACTTGCTGTTTCAGCAGACTAAGTGGTCATGCGCTTCTGATGAGCTAACTCATTTGTTGATGAACACCTCACTCCTGTTGGAGTATCAGATGAACATGTGACAGTGAGGGACCAATACAGTCTCAAGGCAAGGCATAACAATGACCTGCTGATTTCCTCTATAGTAACACTTCAGGACATTTCAATTTCCATTTTTGTAAATGTTTTCTGTACCATGTCCTGTCCTGATTCCATTATTCTAGAGACTTTCAGACTTACTAATGTAAAGTCTGCATGTCCGCCCTGCATTCGTATGAGTTTCCTCTGGGTGCTCCGGTTTCCTCCCACATTACAAACACATGCATCTGGAGCGTTTCTCCACTGAAAATTGGATTGTTCCAAGTTGGACTTTCCTGGTAAATAAATATTAAATTTAAAAAAATTAAATAAACATAATACAGAAAATGGAGCAGGTCGGCATCCTTCTACATGTATGTCTGACTAGATACCCTCCAGAGGGAAACACTAAGGTGCCGAAGTGCTGGTACAGTAAAGGTAAGTATTCCTTTCCCCACACACATAAATCATGTCTACCAGGTGTACCTACATGCTTCCTCATCACATGTTCTCTGTGAAGTACAGCTTAAAAGCTTGAGCCTGATTTATCAGCAGTGTAGCCTGGTACTTTACTGCTATGCTAAAAAGAAGAACATTACCATGACCTGCTGTTTTCAGCCTGGTACTTTACTGCTATGCTAAAAAGAAGAACATTACCATGACCTGCTGTTTTCAGCCTGGTACTTTACTGCTATGCAAAAAAGAAGAACATTACCATGACCTGCTGTTTTCAGCTTGGTACTTTACTGCTATGCTAAAAAGAAGAACATTACCATGACCTGCTGTTTTCAGCCTGGTACTTTACTGCTATGCTAAAAGAAGAACATTACCATGACCTGCTGTTTTCAGCCTGGTACTTTACTAGTAATGTCTTTCTGCTTTTCCCGGTTAGGGGTCACCACAGTGGAACTCCGGTCCGCTAATGATTGTCAGTGGATTTTTACAGTGCCGAGTTGCCAGCCCAATGCCCAACCTTCAAAGAAGGCACACCCATTCACACATGCACCTACCTGCATGTCTTTAACGTCACTCGACCGTGGGGAGAACATGCAGACTCCACACAGAAGGCACTCCAGCCAAGAATCGAACAGGAGAACCTCTTGCTGTGAGACGACAATGCTAACTGCTGCACCACTGCGGCCTGCTATGCTAAAAAGAAGAACATTACCATGACCTGCTGTTTTCAGCCTGGTACTTTACTGCTATGCTAAAAAGAAAAACATTACCATGACCTGCTGTTTTCAGCCTGGTACTTTACTAGTAATGTCTTTCGGCTTTTCCTGGTTAGGGGGTCACCACAGCAGAACTCCGGTCTGCTAATGATTGGCAGTGGATTTTTACAGTGCCAAGTTGCCAGCCCAATGCCCAACCTTCAAAGAAGGCACACCCATTCACGCACGCACCTACCTGCATGTCTTTAATGTCACTCAACCATGGGGAGGAAAGCAGACTCCACACAGAAGGTGCTCCAGCCGAGAATCAAACAGGAGAACCTCTTGCTGTGAGGCGACAATGCTAACCGCTGCACCACCGCGGCCTGCTATGCTAAAAAGAAGAACATTACCATGACCTGCTGTTTTCAGCCTGGTACTTTACTGCTATGCTAAAAAGAAGAACATTACCATGACCTGCTGTTTTCAGCCTGGTACTTTACTAGTAATGTCTTTTGGCTTTTCCTGGTTAGGGGGTCGCCACAACAGAACTCCGGTCTGCTAATGATTGGTAGTGGATTTTTACGGTGCCAAGTTGCCAGCCCGATGCCCAACCTTCAAAGAAGGCACACCCATTCATGCATGCACCTACCTGCATGTCTTTAATGTCACTCGACCATGGGGAGGACATGCAGACTCCACACAGAAGGTGCTCCAGCCGAGAATCAAATGGGAGAACCTCTTGCTGTGAGGCGACAATGCTAACCGCTGCACCACCACGGCCTGCTATGCTAAAAAGAAGAACATTACCATGATATGCTGTTTTCAGCCTGGTACTTTACTGCTATGCTAAAAAGTAGAACATTACCATGACCTGTTGTTTTCAGCCTAGTACTTTACTGCTATGCTAAAAAGAAGAACATTACCATGACCTACTGTTTTCTTGTGTTCCTGACCTGTGGTACCTGTGGGCCTTAGTAGGGTGCCTCTCCAGTACTAGTGTCTGCATACTGGGCTGCTGATGCAAGTAGTGTTTGTATCATCTCAAAGAATATGCTTTAAGAAATTAAGGCTGTCTGGTTGATGGTCTTAGGATCCAGTGCCAGGGATTAGGTGGATTGGAGCCAGTTTGTTTGTTTTAAAAACAAGACTTTCACACAGTGCTCTTCTATTGCCATTAACAGAACCATGGCTACAAGTTATGGTTTATGGGGTCAGGGTACAGTACATTTGTGCCTACTTAGTTGACAGCTAGATAAAAACATAGAAATTCACCAACTTCCCTGTACACTCCAAAAGAATAGACAAAAACTTAAAACATCAAATCAGACTGCAAATACTTAGCTTACTGATGGGATAAACTTGTATCTAACATACTGAAAGGAAAAATATGCTGTGATCCTTTTTATGACATTTTTCAAGAAATATAAAAAAGAAATAGAACTCTGTCCCCACTAGCATTCAAAACACATCATCCAAAGCCTCCTTTAAAGACCTCATCAGGCAACATTTCAAGCAAAGTTGGCAGTGCCATGCTTGCTCCCCAGGCTAGTGAAAGCGGATAAGGTATACATACTAAATCTAGAGTACTTGATAATAGTTTTCATTCTTACTCTCAAACACTGGCTAATCTACAATGTATGTACTGTACCTGGGTACTATGTATGTATTCTACCTATGTTCCAAATTTCAACTGTACACCAAAATCTATTAATTACCTTTATTTTTAAATTAATATTTTTTTGTTTGTTCTCTCTGCTGTAACTGTTGATGTGCCACATACCACTGTAAAAACATGTCTTTTGTAATTTGTGTGTATACTGATCATGTCTAAATAACTAAATGTATCTGTAATTTTACTTTGTGGAGCTTTTCTCCCCGGGCCTCTGCTGAAAAAGGGCCTTTTCGGCTCAGTCAGACACCCCCGGTTAACAAATGTAAAATAAAAATAAATAAATGTGCAACATGACCCCCATAGTGCCTTTTTTAGGCAAGGCTCAAAAGACAAACCCACCTCCATAAACAACACAAGGAAAAAGAAACTAAGGGTAATGCTGCTCAATGCCAGAAGTCTAAACCTCAAGATGCACACACTCAAGGCTCTCCTCAGTATGGAGAATATTGATATCTGTGCAGTAACAGAAACCTGGTTCAAGGCTCCCGAGAGCACCCCAGCACTACCAGGTTATACCTCATACCATGCATTTCAGCCCCAAAACTTGGACTGAACCACAAAAGGAGGGGGAGTATCCATATTCATCAAAGATACCCACACCTCCAGTTTAGTGGCACTGCACGAAGCATTGGAGACCATCCATGTGCAACTAACAGTGGGTAAAACTGCCTTTCAGTTTGTAGCCTGCTACGGACCACCCTCCCAAACTCAGGAACCCGACTCGGCTTTCCTGAGAACACTGGAAAATATGAAGGTCTCTCCAAACACCATTATATTGGGTGACTTCAACTACCCAAACATAGACTGGGAGCACTACTCAAGCCCCAACACCTTCGCCCAATGGTTCCTAGAATTTATAAATTCAAATGCTGTGGAACAACTGGTCACCACTCCCACAAGAGGGGAAAACATATTGGACCTGATCATCACCAACATGGGAAATCTGTGTTCCATACCAGAGGTATACCCCTCTTTGGTAAGATCTGACCATAAACTAATCTAACTGGACATCAATATCCCGTCCCCACCCCCAGCAAATGAAATCACGGTGATGAACGTCTCAAAAGCAGACTTCACACTTCTCAAAACCGAGGTGGAATCCTTTAAAGCCCCCAGGCCAGTGGAAAATATGGCCCAAACCACAGAATCCTTTACTAACGCATTCTATGTACACCTACATGAATGCATGGATCGTGCTATCCCAAATAAAACCAAGACTCACTCCGCCAAAGGCAGGAGACCTGTTTGATGGACCCCAGCCATAAATAAGCTATACAACAGAAGGAGGAAGCTACTACATGATAGAGTAAAATCCCAAAAAGAGAAGGCATCTCTGATCAGTACTAGCAAAAAACTACGATCCCTCATAAAATCATCTAAGGCCAGCTTCGAAAGAAAAATTGCACAAGACGCTAAAGATAATCACAAGGCCTTCTTTAGTTATGTCAGGAACCTGGGTGGCAACTCCCAGATATGCTCAGAGTTAGTGCAAAACGACAAAAAATACTCTGAACCCACAGACATTGCCAACATCCTGGCAGACAGGTTCAGTGCAAACTTCTCCCCCCCTTCCCCCCCCAAAAGAGCAATTGTCTATCCCAACAGAGTGTAGCCTCCCTGACATCACAGATGTACAGGTGAGAGCTGCCCTCTCCAAAGTAAAAAACACAGCATCAATGGGACCGGACAGTGTCCCAGGCTGTGTCTTACACGAGCTCCAAGAAGAACTGAACCCTCACATAAAATCACTGTTCATTCTCAGCCTTACTACAGGATATGTACCCAAGGAATGGCATACAGCAACAGTGGTCCCACTCCACAAAGGTGGTGCCACAACGGACCCCGGGATCTATCGCCCTATAAGCCTGACTAGCCTGGTCTGCAAAGCTATGGAGCGTATCATCATGGAACTCATAAACAAAGACATTGGGAACCTCCAAACACTGGATCCTACCCAGTTCCTTTTTGTTAAGGGCAGATCTTGCCTCTTGAACCTGGTTGACTTCTTTGAAACAGTCACCAAGGCCATAGATGAAGGGAAGGTAGTCCACACAGCCTACCTGGACCTCGCAAAAGCCTTCGACACAATACCCCACTTGGGCATCATAAATAAGCTCATCAGCTTAAATATCAACCCCTATGTCACAAGATGGATTGCAAACTGGCTCAGGGATAGAACCCACATGGTCAGAATTGCAGGTGCCATGTCTGACTCTAAACCAGTTACAAGTGGCATCCCACAAGGCTCAGTCCTGGGACCTCTCTTGTTCAGTATATATTTCTCAGAGGTACAGGCTAACACAGGAGGACTATGGCTGACCAAGTTTGCAGATGACTGCAAACTGGGTGCTATAATCGACTCGCCGACTGACACAAGCATCCTCCAAAGGGGTCTCACAGAGACAGATAACTGGTGCCAGAGCCATGGCCTAAAACTAAATGCCAAAAAGTGCATAGTCATCCCCTTTGGAAAAAACAAAGTGCCCAGAAATTACCACATAGGTGGTAATCCATTAAGTACGGAAGAAGTAATTAGGGATTTGGAGACCCAAGTAGATAGCAATCTCTCCTTCGACAGTCACGTTGCCAAAGTGGTTAGAAAGACCTTCTATATAGCCCACCTTATCACAAAAGGGTTCACATCTAGATCAAGACAGGTCATTGTGCCCCTCTACCCATCACTTATCAGGCCCATAATTGAATACAGTGCCCCATTTGGGATGTACCTTACCCGACACCTGCAGCAACTGGAAAGACCCCAAAAGTACCTCACCAAGAGGATCAAGGGACTCAAACAGATGCCCTACTCAGTTATGCTAAAGAAACTCCAGCTCTACTCAGTTGCTTACCGCCTACTCAGAGGCGATCTGTGCCTGACGTATAAAGCCATGTCCAACCCTGAATTACTGGACATGCTCCACCTCAGGAAATCCAAATCCCTTAGAGCTACACGCTCCAGGGACCTAAACCTCAGCACAGAAATAAATAGGACATGCTGGAGGGACAGATTCATATCCCAGAGGCTCCCCTCACTCTGGAACAAAATCCCAATCCATGTTAGGCAGAGCCCCTCATTGACCCTCTTCAAGAGAAATCTTGATGAATGGATGGGAAATCATAGGTTTACCCCTGGGATCTCTTCTGTGTCCCTACTAGACAGAGGCACAGTAAACTAAACTTAAAAGAGCTATTCTTCTGTGACCTACTATACAAAGGCACAGTCAACTAATCTAAAAGGGTGGTGAAAGCCAAACACACTCTGGCTAGGCTTATAAATGCCCTAGGGCAGATAGCTTAGTATCGTCCTATGAACCTATGACCATTGAGGCAAAATGTCACATATGACTTTAGTGAATTCCACCCTACACAAAAATGTCCTTTAAATTTATAAAGCCTTTCTTAGAACAAGAAGTTGTAGAGATACTTCTGTATGGTCCGTATGTAGTGGGAGGGTCATGTCCTTCCAGTCTCACATTTGTACTGCCCAGTATGTTTATAGATGATGCCTAAATGCTCCTTGTTCACATAATGTTTACACCATTTTACTATTATTTTCTCCTTTAACTTCCCATTGTATGTGGAGGCCTGTGTCTTCTTACTCATAGGCTTGAATAAAGAGCTGTTTTTAAACTAGAGAAGACGGCACATTTTTGAGTTTGCAAAAACTGAGGGCCAGCAGTGCCCCACAAGGTGCTGTAAAGTTTCTTAAGTTGTCCGAATCATGACAAGCCCTGTGTGCTGAATTATACTACCATTCTCTGCTCTAGCACTGATGTCTCACCACTACCCCCCATCTTTTCTCTTATTTCCCACCTTCCTTCCACACTACCTTAACTTTTTCTTCTCTTCTGTCTTCTTCCCCAACCTTTTTGTATATACTCTGAGAGCCAGAGTTAACTGTTTTTATGCCATGTGCAATTCTCCAATCTGGTGCCCCCTCACCTTTTTTTAAACAAGAAACATATTTATTAAATTATCATGTGTGACAAAGGCAATGTTACATTTATATAAATGAAAATAAATCATACCAACACAATCTTAGTTGCAAACATTATACATTACAAACCACACCAACACAACTATAGTTGCAAACATTATACATCACTTATAATATATCCAGTCATTGTCAGTCAATCATTACATAGCTCATTCAAATCCTGCCGTCTTTTAAACCTCATTCCTCCTCTTCATGTATTGATCCCACAGTTCCAATTTTTTCTATGTAATTTGCTCCAACCCTTTTCTAAACATCCCAGTTCCAGTTGTTTATCTCTGTTACTATATTCACTACTTCTAAAACAGTTGGTTTAGACTTTGATTTCCAATTTCTAGTAATTGCTTTTTTAGCAGCCATCATAATTAGACTCAGCAAAGCCTTACTATGTTTAGGCAAATCTGATTCTGTATTATAGCTCAAAAAGTCATTTCCCTGGTTACTCCAATTTGCTCACCCAGTACATCAGACAGAGAGGTCTGCAGGAATCTTTAAAGTCCACCAACTCATTACACTCCCGGAAAATATGTTCACAGTTACCTCTTTCTTTCCCATCACAGCTCCAACATTTGCTGTCTACATGAGGAAAATTCTTTGGAGCCTACTTGGAGTATAAAAATATCTATGTAAACATTTCCAGGCAAAGATCCTAAATCTTCTAGACTTTGTTGCATGTTTGGGAGACATACATATATCCCCCCATTGTTTCATTGTGAAATGCTTATCCAGTCTCTCTTCTCAATCCTTTCTAACCTCCTCTGACTAATTCTTATAGTTATCATCCAGTATTTTATATGTTCTACTAATTATTCCTTTCTTAATGGCAACTTCTGTTCTAGGTTCTACTAAAAACTCTACCAGTGCTGGTCTTACGTTTAGGACCCCTGTTTCTTTCTCTGTCTATACACTGATATCAGTCTTTGATTGGGAAGGCAATCTCTAACCTTCAGTCCAAATAAATTATTTGCGTTTTCCTATTCTATTACCTTTCCCTCTCTAGTTATTTGCTCTCAGTACCTTGGGTGCTTTGCCAGTTTTCTCCAATAAATTCCAGCCCCCTCTTGCCTATTGTCTGTATCCCGAATTGCAGTCATCCCTATTGGCAGAATCTCCTTTCTCCATTCCTGTGTTGGCTTAGTTCTTCGAATACTTTCTACTACTTTAGTGCCCCCCTCATCTTTAAGTTTAGAAAACAAAAAACAATATCCCTATCCTTTTTAAAATGTAGCAAATCATTTCAGGTTATGCCAGAGAGAGAGCTCTGAAACATGTCAGCACTGACCATAAATGCAGTATTGTCCTTCATTTCTGAATGCTGGTACTGTGCTGCAGACAGATCTTACCCCATAACACCTTGTGCCCAGGGTGGCTGCCGCCTTCACACCACCTGATCTATGCCTCTGTATGCTGTATATAGTAAATTATACAATGACAGCTCATTTGCATTGAAAAATGAGCATGCTGATTGGACAGCCCAATCAGCATGCCTGTTGTAAATCGAGCATATACCAAAAGAATAAAGTGCAGTCGCTGAAGTACCATTGAGCAACCAAACTTTCTATTATAATATGCTGAGGGACAGCGCACAATGAAAGAAAAATCAGGTATGTTCTCAAAAATAAAGAAACAGAAACATACCTGACCTCCCTTCTATTTCTGTGATGCCCCTTGTAAAATGTCAACAGAAAAAAAACAGCAATGGAGATACTCTTTTCTCCACTGCTTCTCCGGCACTGCACTGATGCACTGTGCAAGTCCCTTACATGTGCACAGTGCATCAGTGATGAAGGATAACTACAGAAAAACACCTCAGTGTGCACAGTACATCAGTGATGAAGGATAACTGCAGAAAAACACCTCAGTGTGCACAGTACATCAGTGATGAAGGATAACTGCAGAGGAACACCACAGTGCATGCAGTACATCAGTAATGAAGGATAAATGCAGAGGAGCACCACAGTGCATGCAGTACATCAGTAATGAAGGATAAATGCAGAGAAACACCTCAGTGTGCACAGTACATCAGTAATGAAGGATAAATGCAAACACCTCAGTGCATGCAGTACATCAGCAATGAAGGATAAATGCAAACACCTCAGTGCATGCAGTACATGAAGGATAAATGCAGACAAACACCTCAGTGTGTGCGGTACATGAAGGATAAATGCAGACAAACACCTCAGTGTGTGCAGTACATCAGTAATGAACAATAAATGCAGACGAGCATCTCAGTGCTTTCAGTACATCAGTAATAAAGGATAAATGCAGATGAACACCTCAGCGTGCGCAGCACATCAATAATGAAGACTAAATGCAGATGAACACCTCAGTGCATGCAGTACATCAGTAATGAAGGATAAATGCAGAGAAACACCTCAGTGTGCACAGTACATCAGTAATGAAGGATAAATGCAAACACCTCAGTGCATGCAGTACATCAGCAATGAAGGATAAATGCAAACACCTCAGTGCATGCAGTACATGAAGGATAAATGCAGACAAACACCTCAGTGTGTGCGGTACATGAAGGATAAATGCAGACAAACACCTCAGTGTGTGCAGTACATCAGTAATGAACGATAAATGCAGATGAGCATCTCAGTGCTTTCAGCACATCAATAATAAAGGATAAATGCAGATGAACACCTCAGTGTGCGCAGCACATCATTAATGAAGGATAAATGCAGATGAACACCTCCGTGCATGCAGTACATCAGTAATGAAGGATAAATGCAGACAAACACCTCAGTGCCCTTATACAAAGACATTCATTACTTAAGAAAGGTAAGCAATTTCTTTCTTAAATAATGTCATTGTATATTTACAATAATCCACTCCTGGGTGTGGGTACATGAGAATTTACCCATGGTTGTCTTTGTTTAATCACTCAGGCTTCACTCTCATGATCAAACCACACCAACCATGAGTAATCCTGATATACCCACACCCAGTTGTGGATTATTACTTAATAGTTAACTGTGTTTGCTACATTTTGATCCAGTTATGTAACTCATCTTTGAAAAATGTATTTTAATTTGCGTGCTCTGCTCCTATGCTGTGCTGGATCCAAAGTCTTCTTAAGATACACAGTCTTGCTGTGCTGTTTACTGCTGAAATCAGAGTCACAGAACTTTGCACGACTCCATCTGTAGTCTGTTTAAAGCACCAAGCCTTTCAAATTGCACACTGATAAAGAAATATATTTTGCAGCTATAAGCACAGTTACAGATAACTTATTTTATAACAAATGACACGTACTATTTCTGTCAGATTGTAGCATATATTTACAAAGTTTTCCTTCATTACAGATATGAATGATGACAAATACAAAATACCTCTCTCTGTCCCTTTCTCACATAACTGAATTACAACAGTTGTTATATAGAGTGCTAGTCACACACATAGATTGTTATTTCCTCTTGGTATGTTTTTTTGGCTTTCTGTGGGAAGTCACATAATGTCTGTTTTTAGACTTTTCTATTGTCCTGTCAGCAGTTCTGCTGATGTGAAAATGCACAAATGCACGAATGCATGCAATCAGAATAACAGAAATATGAAAGGAAACATCTGTTTCTGAAAAAACATCACGTATTGCTGAGTTTATAAAAAAAACGATGTCTGTTAATAGATATTTGTTCTGCAAACATGAGAAAAGCATGTAATGCTTGCTTTCCAATATGGCTTTGTTAGGCTTTTCCTTTTTGATGCTGTGAAGAGAAGCCTGTCTGTTATACATATAGTATGAATGCACATTTTACATTGCTAAACTCTATTCATATATTCAAGCAAACGTTTTATTCTATGCTTTATCTTTCAGCATATTTACAATAGAATTAATTTCAGCCTTAAATTCATATTATACCATGCGAACATCGGAAAAGACGAGAAACGTGCACGCTGATTGGCTAATCCAACCAGCGTGCACATACTAAATCGTACGACAAACAAGGAAACAAGTCCGGTCAGTAAATATCGTGCTGCGGCGACAGCAAGCAAACATTAACGCACAGTAAACGTAAAAACAAAAAACACACAACAATTCAAGTAAAACACACAAAATTAACCATTACCCATATAATATTTCTCATTCCCTCACCTCGAACACAAACAAAATCAAAACTCATACAGTCGCAAATACACCACACACACACTACATAACCACCAGTTATAACCCAACAAAACCAAGCATTCTCATAAAACCATTCACTCACCTATATTCCCTACAATACCTATACACACACAACTCCAAAATTATACATATTAAAACACACCAGACATCCCTCGCAAAGTAAAAAACACACACCATACCAAACGTCCACATCAGCATATATATTCTAAAACCGCATACAACACCACCATCTAGTGACCAATTACTAAAAGTACATATATTAAAAAAATTAATACAAATTAACACTACACCACATTTCAACATACCCATAACTAGTAAAACATAACTACACGTTATAAACTTCTACACTGCTTAAACTACTTTATAACAAGCATCACCTACCCTTTTGATTGCATCCCTTCAAAAACAATAATAAAATAAAAACAAACTGAAAGTGTGGACTATTTTATCTCACAAACGGTGGAAGAATACAAAAAAAAGCTAACAAAAACCTAAATAACAACAATACAAATATAATACAAAGCAAATTAACACCATGGTATAATAGCAATAACCCACTTCTGGGTGTGGGTAATGCTGGATTTACCCACGGTTGTCTTTGTTTGGTCCCGAGGACAAAACCACACCAACCGTGGGTAAATCCAGCATTACCCACACCCAGGCGTGGGTTATTGCTATAATATTCAACAGTCTTCCAGTTTAAATATTGATTTTTTTTGTATAGTTCTACTTTTACTTGTATTTTTAAAAGTGTTGATCACTTGCTTGTAAAACATGCTTCACTATTCATCACTATGGATGCATCTATTTGAAAACTGTCAACTTCATTATCTGTTGTACTGCCCTTCAAAATAATCTACTGAGATCATTGTTTTTCCTCAGTTAACAAGTGTAAAGAAAGTAAATAAACTAGGAGGGTAAAATACCTTCTGTATAGTAGCACATGTATTTCCTTTTGCAGTTATGAAGAACCATAAATAATACCGTCCTAATCAGATTTGGGGGAAGCATCAGTGACCATATGCAGTCTGGCACCTAGAGGACTCCAATAATCCATTTTTTTCCTTAGGAATTCATTCTTCTTTTTTTCTTTTGATTGCTCCCATTAGGGGTCACCACAGCTGATCATCTGTTTCCATTTCTTCCTGTCCTCTGCATCTTGCTCTGTCACACCAACCACTTGTATGTCCTCTCTCACCCCATCCATAAACCTTATCTTAGGCCTTCCTCTTTTCCTCTTATCTGGCAACTCCATCCTTAGCATCCTTCTTCCAGTATACTCATCATCCTTCTTCAGCATATGTCCAAACCAATGCAATCTCATCTCTCTGGCTTTGTTTCCAAACCATCCAGCCTGAACTGACCCTCTAATATACTCATTTCTAATCCTGTCCATCCTCATCACACCAAATGCAAATCTTAACATCTTTAACTCTGCCACCTCCAGCTCTGATTCCTGTCTTTTCGTCAGTGCCATTGTCTCTAACGCATATAACATAGCTGGTCTCACTACCCTCTTGTAGACCTTCCCTTTCACTCTGACTGGTACCCATCTGTCACAAATCACTCCTGACACTCTTCACCACCCACTCCACCCTGCCTGCACTCTCTTCTTCACCTCTCTTCCACACTCACCATTACTCTGAACTGTTGATCCCAAGTATATAAACTCATCCACCTTCACCAACTCTACTCCACCCTCACCATTCCTCTGTCCTGCCTCTTATTCACACACATATATTCTGTCTTAGTCCTGCTGACCTTCATTCTTCTCCTTTCCAGAGCATATCTCCACCTCTCCAGGGTCTCCTCAATCTGTACCCACAAACATCATAGTCCACGGAGAATCCTGTCTGATCTCATCTGTCAACCTGTCCATCACCATTGCAAATAAGAAAGGGCTCAGAGATGATCTTTGGTGTAATCCCACCTCCACCTTGACTACATCCATCACTCCTATCACAGACTTCACCACTATCACACTGCCCTCATACATATCCTGTACCACTCTTACATACTTCTCTGCCACTCCCAACTTCCTCATACAATACCACAACTCGTGTCTAGGCACCCTGTCATATGCTTTCTCTAAGTCCACAAAGACACAATGCAACTCCTTCTAAACTTCTCTGTACTTCTCAATCAACACCCTCAGAGCAAACATTGCATCTGTAGTGCTCTTTCTCTGTATGAAACCACACTGCTGATCATTAACCATCACCTCCCTTCTTAACCTACCTTCCTCTACTCTTTCCCATCTTGAACATGGGTAGGGGATAGACTCTGGGACATTGCTACCCCTTCCATTGAGGTGTCAGTCAGAGCCTCACTGAGATCAGTCACTAGATCTCCCTCAGACTCCTGCCATCCACTGCATATACTTAGCATAAGGGCCTCCCTATCATGGTAAGGCTTCATCATGTTAACATGGTACCGTTTGTGCCCCTGCCTGCTGCCTAGCAGTTCTACCATGTAGTTAACATCACTGACCTTCCTTGCCACCTTGAAGAGTCCCTCCCAAGCTGCCCGCTGCTGTCCCATATCATACTTTCTGGCTCGAGCATTCCTGTCATACCAGACCTATTTTGCTGTTGGGCTCCTGCCAGGTTCTCATGGGCCAAGCCCATGAGCTCCCTGAGCCTTGTCCTTAGGTTTAGGACAAGTGCCACAACACACTAATTGTGGGATTCACACTAGGAACATTAATGTACTTTACTGCAGACACTGGAGTGTGGTTTCTTACATCTGTAAAGGCATTCTAAGATACTCTGAGAGAAATAAATAAGACTAAAAAATGAGACTGCACCCATACAAAGATTCAGTACAGTCAGATAACACTGTTTGCAGTGTATACCTTTTGCCCTATTCCAGCTTAATGATAGCTACAGAGATATGTCCTACGGTTCCATTATGTAAATTATAACCCAATAGCTGTTTCTGAAGAAAAATAAAATGTACTCCCACCCCTCAAACTGTTCCCCTGCAACACGCCTATTTTTTTGACCTTCTCCTTTCCTCTAAATTTCAGTTTATCCTGATTATTCTGAAATTCGACAGAAAACAATCCTGTTTGACATGACAAAGAGCTGCACTCAGCATTATGAACATGCTGCAGGCATATAATGCTGAGCACAGCATGAGCAGACCACTGATTCTGCCATGCACACCCCTCCCTGAAAATGATAGTGATGAGGTGACTAGCATTACGCAGCACTTCAGCAGTGGTTTAAAGACACGTCTCAGTAGGCAGGTCATTTATGTACCTGCAGTTTGTCACAGAAGAAGCAGACAAACACATGCCTGGACACCTATCTGCACTGTTACCCAGCAATGAAAAATACGAATGCACTGCAGAAGAGAGACTGCTGGGGCTGCATTGTCAACCTGCATGCCTCTCAGTCATATGATCCGTGGCCCCTCAATCAGTGGTACATGCACTGTAGTACAACAAAATGCTCATTTCTTTCTTCTGTGTGATGCTGTTCAGGGGTCCCACAAGTCAGCATTAGGCTGTTAAGTTGGTTTACTCGGTAGAACCCTGACACTTATAAATCAGTTTCTACTGCATAATATCCGAATGAATCATATGTTTTACTGTTTAGATTTGTAATTGATCTTTTATGGCCTTGCTTGCTGATTGTTGTATCCTACAACCCTGGCTGGACTTAAAATTAGTCAATTATCGATCACAGTCCTATCTTGATAAACAAACTTGAATAAAATAAAAAAATAAATAAACTGAATAATAAAAACAGCCTTACACTAATTTTATACAACCCTTATAACATTCTTGACTCCACTGCTTCAACCACTTCTTCAGTGTAAACATCATTTGGTCATTCAGCAAAAGTATTAACTGATTATAGCCTGCCGATACCTCCAGGAATTTCTGTCATTACATCTACTAATGCCTCTATGCATCTAATATTGTCCTCTTCATAACTGCATCAGTAATTCCAAACACCTACAAGCCTTCAATATCTTCAATAGCTGTTATTTTTATTGTATCTTTCTTTGTACACTTCAGTCATTCTGAGCTCATTTTAATATGTTCTCCAGAAATCAACAGTGTTGTTCCTAAATTAATGCACACCTAAGTCCTGTAAAGTATTAAAATATTTTCATCATTTCAAGATTCAAGATATGTCACTACTTAACCCCACACGTTATTTGCCTTGGACTACAAGTTTAGGAGATTAACTGTGTGCTTATGTGCAAGCATAATGCAGACTCTCGGATTATTTTCTTTCTCAAATAGTCCTACTGTAGCAAGTTCACTACCGATGTCACACTTAAACTATTTACTCCCAAATGTGTCATCTTGCAGTTACTTGTTTAAACTGACTTTGTTTTGTCCATTTTTTCATCTTTTTTACATCCCTTTATAGATCGAGCCCTCCATCTGGTACCACTGGTCCCACCTAAAAGTCACTCATAAACAGATCTGCAGAGTTCAGAACCACCTTAGATATGTTAGAAACTAATATCTCCAATTATATTAGGATTTAACACCAAGCCTCAAGGTATTCTTTAGTTACCAGAAGCCTCCAATGTATTATCTCCAACTTCTATTGATTCCAACATCCCAGCCACCTTTTTATCCACCCATCCCTGTATGCCTGAAGATACCCCACAACTTTATATTTAGCAGATAATCCAAGCTATTACTAAAGTCAAGAAACACTATAAACATGAGAGATTTCTTTTGTGCAAGATATTACCTACCCAGTCATAAAAATATAGCACATTTGTTTAATATTAGCTCTAGTGAAACTGAGCTGCCCTTCTCCCGCTAAATAATTGTTGCTCATGTTTACATGTAACTGTCCCTCAGAATTGTTTCCCATTATATATCTCTTCTTCAGTGACACTTACTACTGCCTTTTTTCCCATTTATAATATGATCCCACATTGCACCAAGATTGTTATCATTAATATATTTCCGTAAGATTCTAATCGCCTACAGACTCCCTAAAATGCTGTTGTAAATGACTGCATAGGTTCACAGGAGATTACTAGGCTAATGGCTCAAGAGCCCTTAGAAGCCTAGCCTGTTTCACCCAGATTTTAATACATTTTTCTATTCCAAGGGGAAAGCTAACAAGGGTCAGCAGGCAGGGTTTTGACAATTTCTACAGACAGCTTCTGTCCATAAGGGATGTGAGCAGCACCTAGGGAGTGAATTTGTGATGTCCCATCCATCAGTCTGGATTGTGCTAGAAGATGGTCTGAGGAGGCTCGTGCTTCACATGAAGAAGAAGCCTATTCCAGAGGAGGGACAATCTCTGGGACACATATCTGTCTGTCCAGCATGATCTATTCCTGTCACAGATCAGGTTCAGATCCTTGGATCAAGTAATCCTCATGCAGTTAGTTTTGCAAATATGCAATATTTCCATCAGGGCTGGGTCAGAGACTGCCTTGTAGGTCATGCGCACAGACACCCCTAAGTAATCGATAGGAAACTGAATACAGTGATAGAGTTTCTAATCAGTCCGCATATGACATATTGGTTATACCCAGTATTTTATTGGTGAGAAACCTCTGAGGGCACTCCAACTGTTGCAGGTGCCTGTCAAGGTATATGCCAAAGGGTGCACATTTAGTTGATATATAAATACTCCTATTAATCAGGTTACTCTACTATTAGACCTTCGCTTTAGTTTCTGAACTTTATACTTAAAGCCCACCCAGTTTCTCCCATCTTCATTAACTATTTCAAAGTGAATAACTTCCCTCACTGATCTGGCCATTCACTTCCCTATCCCTTCAGTCTGGCATATATGTTGGAATTGCTTTACCCATCTCCCTACAGTTAGATGCCCAGGTTTTGGTAATAGCTATTATGTTGAACATAACCTCAGCTTATACTACCCCAGACTGAGTCACCTTGTAACTCACACTCCAGATCTTTCCACCCAGTCCTTCTTCTCCTCCTGCCTTTTACTTAGTTGGTCTCTTATTTTAATAACCTGTTATCTGAAACAGATGATCTTTCAATCTAGTATTACCTGTTCATAATTGCATCAATGATTCCAAAACCATGCTACATACAAGCTATTGAAAGATTTCATATTAAAGCATACATGATGGGCAACACAAGTGTTGTCATAATTTTCATATTTTTCTAATTACCTCATCAACCAAGTAATATAGATAGGATTGAACAGCCTCATATGAAAGCTCACATATAGGCAAACAAAACACTGCTGACAGTATGTGTGCAGCTTCAGTGGTTACTGAGATATTGTAAGCTTTAATATTACAAAAATTAATATTTACCCTGTTTATTATAACTTATAAGATACAGTTGAAGACCCAGAATCTAATGCACACTACCGTTGTAAAGATTTGTTTGAGTTGAGCAGTCTGTCCTTTACAGTTCTTTGGTAACCATCATGGTTCCAGAGATATGAACAGTTGTTTGAAATGTGAGCACAGGTTGCAATAACTGGAACTTAGAGCAAAACCTTTCAGAGCTCAGTTACAGTGAATGTGTTAAATACACAGGTTTCCAGGCAGAAGTGTATATCTGTGTGAACTCACATATAGTCCTTTCATCTTCTCTTACTCCTTTACATACTCAGCTCCCATTTACACACCACTTTCACACGACGCTTAACCCCCTGCACCCTCTCTTTCCTATTTTTGTCGATCTCCACATCCTGTAACAATTTCTTAAAGGCTGAAGTACTGTCCTTGTTCTAACATAGCTTCCCTGCTCCTATGTTTGTCTTTCACCACATCCAGTTTATCCTTCACAAACTCATTTGTGCCCATCTGAATGGCAGGATGTATATTCCTCCATTGTTTTTATGCACTCCTTAACAATACATGATCTGCTTTATCCCAAGCAATGAAAGCTTCTCCTGTAACTCTTGTAATCTCATTCCTCTTATAATGGAATTCCCATTTACTATCATATCACCACTTGTGCCTTACTGTCCTTTTGGTTCCTTGTTATTTCCCTGTCTCTACCATTGTCCTTCTTATAATGGAATTCCATTTACTATTATACCACAGCTTGTGAGTTACTGCCCTTTTGGTTCCTTGTTATTTCCCTGTCTCTACCATTGTCCTTCTTATAATGGAATTCCATTTACTATTATACCACAGCTTGTGAGTTACTGCCCTTTTGGTTCCTTGTTATTTTCCTGTCTCTACCATTGTCCTTCTTATAATGGAATTCCATTTACTATTATACCACAGCTTGTGACTTACTGCCCTTTTGGTTCCTTGTTATTTTCCTGTCTCTACCATTGTCCTTCTTATAATGGAATTCCATTTACTATTATACCACAGCTTGTGAGTTACTGCCCTTTTGGTTCCTTGTTATTTCCCTGTCTCTACCATTGTCCTTCTTATAATGGAATTCCATTTACTATTATACCACAGCTAGTGAGTTACTGCTCTTTTGGTTCCTTGTTATTTTCCTGTCTCTACCATTGTCCTTCTTATAATGGAATTCCATTTACTATTATACCACAGCTTGTGACTTACTGCCCTTTTGGTTCCTTGTTATTTTCCTGTCTCTGCCATTGCCCATTCCTTTGCATACTTCCCTACCTACTGCACAGATCCTTTTGCACATGTCCTGTAATCTTTTCCCTTCCTAAATATTTTTTATTTTATTTTTATTTTTTATTTTAACCATGGCAGTTGGATGATCCAGAGAGAGAGAGAGACAGACCATTTTAGCCACAGACCACACCTTTCAACTATCCATATTTAAAGTGACACCCATAATTTGTTCTCAAGATTTTGCTTGATCCCTCCTAAAGTTGGAGTTATTTTTAGAAGTTCTTAGTTAATAGTACCAGCATGAAAAGTGCCCTTAACTGTGGGGCTCTCCACTAATTATTTTTTGATTTGTCTGTAACTCTGAAAGTAAAGGCTGACAGGTATGGCCACACCCTGGGACAAAAATGATAGAAAACATGGGTGTATACAGAATTAAATTACAGCATTAGATCTTATGCCTTAATTCATGCTCCGGCCACTCCACAAGATTCCCTTCACACAATTTGCATTACTTTTTGCTCCCATCAAACCCTAATTCCACAAACCTGCAACAACTTCTACTGTATTCCCTTCCACTACTTCATCCACTATACAAAAGCCCCTGTTAGTGCCTGTCTTGCAGGACCACTGTTTAGCACCCATGTTGTCTATGACTACAGTAACATAACATGGGTGTATTGCGCATCTATTATTCCTTTTCCAGATCTCCTCCATGTAATCCTTCTGCTTCCGGTACACTGTTCTCCCATTTATATCCACTCCTGAGAAAGTTAGTCTTTCTTATTGACATCCTAACTGTCTTGGAAAACTTATCTCTCATGTCCATCACTCCCTTGAGCTAAGCTTCAGCAACGCATCACAACTACTATCAGACATCTTTGTCCTTTTTATTTCCTTCACATTTCCATCTTCCTATCATCCCTTTGTCATTTATATCCACAACACTTCCTCCCACATTCCTACCCAATTATAATAATAACAGTTTAGTATCTTTAATGCTGTCTCTTGTCAACATGTGAATATGCTGACCAAAGAAAACAAAATGTCTGTTTAAACCATTTGGCTGCAGTGTTTTGGTTGCAGTATATTACCCCCATGTGGCTGTCCCTTCCTTTACCTTGCTTCCTTTCTCTATCCTCTCACAGGCACCTTTGAAGCCATATGTTGACCTATTTTCCACAGTTCTCTCTGACAATGTAATGAAGGCTACACCACTCTCTCTCTCAGTGAAACAACATTTTTAAATTGTATGAATCTTGCACAGCCAACTGCCATCTTGTGCTTTCTTCTCCATCATTTGTCTCTAATCTTAAACCCCACCTGTTGTTTTACATCTCACAATCTAGTGTATCCCTATCATGTCCCCAGTCCATCTTCATGAGTATTGATGCCAGTCTTTATAATTCAGCCAGCCTCCATTGTTCTCACCATTCTGGTATTTCTCTGATATGCTCTCTCTTCCAACTCTATCTCCCTTTCTGTGTACAGCCATCATAATTCAGCCTAGTTCAAGATTCATAGGTAAGTACTTAGGCTAACCACCTTTGTAGGCCATTCTAAGCCTTACCAATTTCCCGTTTGGTGGTTGAATTAACCTACCCCATTTGGTGTTCGATTGACCTTCCTTAGCCCATGGTTAATAATTATATATTACCCCTAGTGAGAATACCTAGTAGCCTAGATGTCACCACACCAGTGCCCTGTTAAATGTGAGAATGACCCCAATGTTTCTTGTGCCATACAGGCCACCATCCTGTAGGCCGTAACCACTGCTACTTCACAGTACAGTGTGTGTGATTCATCCTAGTGGTGATTATAATACTCAGAAATTAGCTGCCCATCTAGTTTGCACACTTTCACTGGTGGTCGCTGACCAAAGTGCATCACTAAACACTGCACATGTGCATGGGGGTAGGAGTCCCCTACAGCCATCAATGTACAATAATGCACACATAATCAATTGCACAGTGACTGGTTGGGGGGACTGCACAGGAGTATCACCTGTTCTCCAAGATGCATTGGTCTCAGACTTTATTATAATAACAATGGGTTGTCAGGGTACATTCCTCCATATAGGGCCTGTTCAGGGAATTTTGCTCTCACAAAGCATTTTAAAATCACAGTGGAAAAATCATTTCAGAGTGCATGTGTGTGTGCTCTTACACACAAAATGGCTTTCATGTCAGTGTCCATCACACTGGAGCCCTACAACACATTTTTCATAACCAATTCTCCACAGCTATTATCATGAGAAAACATATTTAGATTGCTCTCCAGCCCCACATTTATTCAAAGAAGAGCTGCACTCTGCTCTGAAGTCTGCACCACCCTACTAGTGACTGCCTTCTTACCGTTCATTGTCCCCTAACTACTCAACTCACATGTTAGTAAAGTGCTTTATCACAAAGCACTTTATAAAAGAAGGAAGCAAATGGTGAAGAAAAAACAGAAAAAAAAATAGCTAAAAGCAATTTCACTATGCAGATGAAAAACAATATTATTAAGGTATGAAGTTAAAATATGATTTTGCAACAAAGTTAAAACAGACATAAAAAATATCAAAATCATATGGAAACAACATTCAAACTGCAAATAAAATTGTTTAAAGCATGTATGATTTACATATTACATAGTTTGATTTCAGTATCAAACTCTAAGGAAAGAACAGTAATCAAATAAGACAAAAAAAATAAGCCGCAGAATTAAGAAAGTTTGCAGGCAGACAGATGCCACCATTTTCAAACTATACAAACAAGTATAAAACACAAGGTTAACACCACAAAAGAAGTTAGCATACAGTATAAAAATTATAACATAAGATGATCACTGTGTTCCTTCACTCCATTAGTTTTATATCCCCCTCACTGGTGGAGGCCCAACCCATATCCATTAACTTCCCTGTCAGTGTCCAGTGTCACCCTCACTGATGAGGGCCCAATCCATGTCCATTACCTTCCTTGTCAGTGTCCAGTGTCCCCTCACTGATGGGGGCCTAACCCATATCCATTAACTTCCCTGTCAGTGTCCAGTGTCTCCCTCACTGATGAGGGCCCAATCCATGTCCATTACCTTCCTTGTCAGTGTCCAGTGTCCCCTCACTGATGGGGGCCTAACCCATATCCATTAACTTCCCTGTCACTATCCGCTGTTGTACAGCAATGAAGGCTTTGCTAAAATCCAGACCTTCTACATCCTCTGTCTTCTCCTTGCACACCTCATCAGTGAGAGGTTCATAGGTAATTTGTATGGCTTTTCCTTGCACACCTCATTAGTGAGAAGTTCATAAGTACTCCCTCTGGCTTCTCCTTGCACACCTCATCAGCAATAGGTTTATAGATACTTCCTTTGGATTCTCCTTGCACACCTCATCAGCGAGAGGTTCATAGGTACTTCATCTGACTTCTCCTTGCACACCTCATCAGCAATAGGTTCTTAGGTACTTTCTTTGGATTCTCTTTGCATACCTCATCAGTGATAAGTTCATAGGTACTTCCTCTGGATTCTCCTTGCACACCTCATCAGCGAGAGGTTCATAGGTACTTCCTCTGGCTTCTCCTTGCACACCTCATCAGCAATAGGTACATAGGTACTTTTTTTGGATTCTCCTTGCACACCTCATCAGTGATAAGTTCATAGGTACTTCCTCTGGATTCTCCTTGCACACCTCATCAGCGAGAGGTTTGTAGCTACTTACTAGGTTATTGAACCATGAGGATCTTTAGACTCCTAGCCCATACATTCCCAGGAAATTTTTAGTCCTGATATTTCAACTATGAATAACTCAACATTTACATGTTGCCCTTATCCATGAGAGACAAGAGTGCAAAACCAGGGGACAATTTGCAGTTACCTATCCACTCATCCTGATTAGATATAAACAGCAAAGGAGAAGTACTTTGCTTTATGTGGAGAAGAAGACAATTCCAAAGAAGTTGGATTCTCTGTGATATATAGCTGTCCCTCCAACATGTTCTATTTATGGTGCAAAAGAGATTTAGATCTCTTGAGCAAGTGATTATGACCCCACTAGACTTGCGAATATACAGCAGGTGTGACAGGATAGGGTATGTTGAGGATCTGTGCATGAGACAGAGATCACCCCTCAATAACCTGTATGATACCTAGAAGAGGGACACAGCTTAGAGACAGTCTGAATAGTTTTTATCATTTAGGCCCTTCATTTTCTTAGTAAAAAAGCATTGTGGGCATTCAAGTGGAGTCAAATGTTTTGACAAGTACATATCAAGGGGGGCATTATACCAATGACTGGCCTGATGAGTGAAGAGTACAGTGGAATTATCAGATCCCTGGACCTGGATACAATACCCTTACTAATAGGCTGTGCAATGAAATAAAACACCTTCTTACGATAGTGAATACATGGTGATGGAAGGACAGTTCATTGTTTACATAGGTTCCCAGGTGCAGCCACATAACTGGATCAAGCTGGACAGACAGGGCCTCTGCTGAATGAGACTGTGCCATTGCCAAATCTGTGTGACCTAGTAGCATTCAGGATCTCTACCAGGCCACCCAGCACACTCTTTGGTGACTTTCTCTGGGATGGAAGTGACGTTAACAACCATGCAGTTGTCTGATACTTTCAATATCCTCAATGTAAGCGCATCGCTATCACTAAGCCATAGTCCGCCAGCACCCTCCTATCTCCAGGAAGAATAAGTAGAGTTTTGCCAGTTTCTCTCCCAGCAGCATTAGAAAGCAGCTCATCCATTTCCTGCACCTGGTCTCTCCAAACTCTTACAAGTTCCTTCTCTACCGTGAATGAACCCAGAAATGTGCATTAATACAAACACATGTCCTAATGTGTAAATATGATAGCACTATAACCCAGATGAAACAGAACCTCTACCTTCTACTAAATCATTTACCACCTTAATAATAATAACTAACAACTGCACTTTTAAATAATAAAACAGCTTCTTTCATCGGCCAGCCTCCCTCTCCATGTATTATTCCTAATGAAAGAAAAATGCAACAATAAAACTATCAACCTCATCCCACTGAACTCTTTTCATCTATTGCTGTCTTTTCATCAGCAGTAAGGATCCTTGAGCATATACTGCATAAGCAGATGATTCAGTTCATACAAGACAGGTACAATCTATCCCATAGACAGTACAGTTTTTATCTTACTTTAATACCTGTACTACGTTGTTGCCTCACAGTAAGACGTTGTCCTGTTCGATTCTCATCTAGAGCATCTTCTGTGTAGAGACATGCGTGAATGGGTGTACCTTCGTTGAAGGTTGTGCGTCAGAGCTGGCAACTCTGCATGTAAAAATCTACTGCCAATCATTAGCGGACCGGAATTCCGCTGTGGCGACCCCTAACCGGGAAAAGCCGAAAGACACAACAACCTTTTTCATACTTCTTCTTCTTCTTTTTACGGCTGCTCCCGTTAGGGGTCATCACAGCGGATCATCTGTTTCCATTTCTTCCTGTCCTCTGCATCTTGCTCTGTCACACCAACCATCTGCATGTCCTCTCTTACCACTTCCATAAACCTTATCTTAGGCCTTCCTCTTTTCCTGTTACCTGGTAGCTTCATCCTTAGCATCTTTTTCCCAATATACTCAGCATCCCCCCTCAGCACATGTCCAAACCAGCATAATCTTGCCTCTCTGGCTTTGTCTCCAAACCTTCCAACCTGGGCTGACTCTCTAATATACTTATTCCTAATCCTGTCTACCCTCATTACAC
Source organism: Protopterus annectens (assembly GCF_019279795.1). Taxonomy (NCBI): domain Eukaryota; kingdom Metazoa; phylum Chordata; order Ceratodontiformes; family Protopteridae; genus Protopterus; species Protopterus annectens. The sequence goes on from NC_056743.1 coordinate 1,942,100,468, forward strand.
CCAGTGCAAATCTTAACATCTTTAATTCTGCCACATCCAGCTCAAACTCCTGCCTTTTTGTCAATGCCACTGTCTCCAACCCATATAACATAGCTGGTCTCACTACCCTCTTGTAGACCTTCCCTTTCACTCTTACTGGTACTCGTCTGTCACAAATCACTCCTGACACTCTTCTCCACCCACTCCATCCCACCTGTACTCTCTTCTTCACCTCTCTTCCACACTCACCATTACTCTGAATTATTGACCCCAAGTATTTAAACTTATCCACCTTTGCCACCTCTACTTCCTGCATCCTCACCATTCCTCTATCCTCCCTCTCATTCACAAACATATATTCTGTCTTATTCCTGCTGACCTTCATTCCTCTTCTCTCTAGAGCATATCTCCATCTCTCCAGGGTCTCCTCCACCTGTCCCTTACTCTTACTACAGATCACAATGTCATCTGCAAACATCATAGTCAACGGGGACTCCTGTCTGATCTCGTCTGTCAACCTGTCCATCACCATTGCAAATAAGAAAGGGCTCAGAGCTGATCCTTGATGTAACCCCACCTCCACCTTAAATGCATCCGTAACACCTCTTTCATACTACAAAAGCTAATGTTTCCAGCTTTTATAAAAATTAACTAACCAGGGCTATATTTGTGGACCTCAGAAAAAGAAAGTATTTAAATCAGTGGACTATTCTCTCTTTATAACATGACTGACTGTCTTCTCTCCACTTTTGAGCAAGCAATTTGTCTGGGTTTTCAGACTTTCATTGCTATAAACCCTTTCAAATTAAAGTCAACAGATCTCTTTGCTCTGAATCTCAGTTTATCTGGAGTCCCCAAGAGCTCTATACTTGGAGCTATCCTTTTCTCTCCATCTGTAGACTCCATCCCACAAGACCTATATAGTATTAATATGTAAATAAAGTACTAATATATAAATATATGGCTTTAGACAGCTCTCCTGCAACTTAACTGCACAACGGCTCTGCTGTTCACAATCTGCTCTTCTGGGTTACAACACAAGAGCCCTACATACAGTGGTCTTAGAGCAATGACCGGGTTGCTATAGGTGTGGGTAAGAGACATACCAGGATGCTACCAGTAGATTGCCCTCCTAGCATCTCTCTTACCCACAGCTCTAGCAGCTCGGTCATTCATCTATGAAGACTGTATGTAGGTCTAAACCAAGCAACCAAAGGAAATAAAGTACCCGTAGTAGCTTTAATACTTTCCTGGTATTTGTTCATACTTCTCTTACTCTCATCTCTTTTGTTGAGCAATATTTAAAACTTTTAACCAAGTCTGTAACATGTACAAGGCAAATAAGGTATTTATCTACTGTAATAGCTCTTCCTAGTTGTTGTTAATGTTTAGCATATCTTTTTTATTTCTCATTTGGTAGTTAAGACCTCCTACTTATTTCTGTAACATAAACATTATGTCTTCCAACCATTATCTGATAACTGTCAGTAATGGCTACATCAGATTTGTACCTCTCTGTTTTACTGTAATCTTTTATAAACTTAATGTATGTATTTTTTGTGGAACTTTTCCTCCTGGGCCTCCACTGGAAAGGTGACTTGTGCCTAGTTGGTCTATTCTGGTAAACAAATGCTAACAATTAAATAAACTTAAATCTGATGACATAGTCTGTTTTCAAAACTTGTTACAATAAGGCAGTATTAATCAGTGTTTCTCCCACAGTAAAGTGACAAAAAATAAAACTGTTATTTGGCACAGGGCAATGACTCTCTATCCATCTGTGTCCCCAAAACAATCCCATCAAACAGATAAATACCTACAAATGCCTACGTGTATTAATGGGTGGCACAGTGGTGCAGTGGGTAGCTTTTTCACCCCACAGCAAGAGATTCCCCAGTTCATTTTTATGGCTGGGGTGCCTATTTTGTGGAGTCTCCATACCCTCCCTGTATTTGCATGGGTTTTTGCTAGTTGCTCCAGTTTCAACCCACAGTCCAAATACATGCTGCAGTTAGACTGGACTCACGAAATCAGTCATAGGTGTGGTGTGTGTGGTATAGAAGCCCAACCAAGGCACAGCAGGTCACCCAGTGGTCTGAACATTGTCTGTAGATGATTGTCATTGTTGAAATGACACTCCATCCCCTATGTCAGGAAGAAAGAGGTTGTGGATAGATAGACCCAATTGTATTATTCAAGTCAACTCTATCATTTATCAGTTATACCAGATTCACTGTCTCCAAGGTACTCCAACAGCTAAAACTATCTTACAGGACAGTGTACCCTCTCAGGTATGACATTCAGTACTGTATAACCAAAACTATTCTCACTGAAAAGCTTGAGTACTGTCTATTTCTTGCCTTAGATAAATGAAAGTACTTCAGATTCCTATAAAAGAGTCAACAGAATCTGCCATTTCATCAATCTGTCTCCTACTCCTGTCTCCTACATATCCATGTAGCTAAGTGGGTAGAGTTATGGCCTAATGTGCAGTAGGTGCAGGGTCTGAATACATGCAAGGGAAAATAAGCATTTATTTGGATGGCGCAGTGGTGCAGCAGTTGTGTTGTCACCTCACAGCAAAAGGTTCTCCAGTTCGATTCTTGGCTGGGGTGCCTTCTGTGCATAGTCTGCATGTCCTCCCTGCATTCATGGGGGGTTTCCTCTGGGTGTTCCGGTTTCCTCCCATGTTAAAAAGACATGCATCTGGAGCGTTTCTCCCCAGGCCTCCACTGACAATTGGCTTTGTTCCAAATCGGACTTTCCTGGTAAACAAATGTAAAATAAATAAATAAAATACTGAAATGCACTTTTGAAACTTCCTTACTACCAATACTCTCATCATCAGTCTTAGAGAGCCCCCTGATACTGATATGCAATATACACATTCTTTTTTCTTAACTTTGGCTTTCCTGTTGTTCACCTCCTTTCTGAAGGCAGTAACCACTACTCTCTGGTAATATTGATCAGAATGCCACTAGTCTTCTCAGATGTTTCTTTGCATTTACGCTGCTTGCCATAAACTCTCTTCGTCCATATAGAATTTAGCCTTCCAAACATAAGAAACTCTTCCCCTCTTTCTTCCTTGAAATGGTCTTTAAAAGAACACTGCTTTGAGTTATCTGAGTGCCACTATTTTGATAAACTTCCTTAATAGGATCTCTTACATTGCCTGACCTATTGGACTTCTATTTTTAGTCTTTCTAAAACCACACAGAATGTAAGCCCACTGTTTATACTGAAATAATGTAAATACTTTTTATTTGACTGATCAGTTTTAATGCTTTTATTGCTATTACCTTGTTGATTAGAAATGCAACAGTGTTCAATTTTTTTTTTAATTTATAACAATCTTTATTAACATCAAAGAAAAATAACACAGTAACAGCACAAAATAACATAGGCAGTTAGAGATTAAAATGAAAATTTTACTGTGTTCAGATTTTGTACTTTACTGCTTACTCAGAACCAAATTATGACTGAAAGGGTTATCTGACCAACACACTTATCCAGTTAACAATTGTTAAATAAAAATAAACTGTGAAAGCAAAAAAAAAAAACTTACATTATAAATCTAAAAAATCAGCCGTATACTCTAATAAAAAAATCTTTCTTAACCCATTGATCAACTGTAGCCATTTCACCAGTAATAATAGTGCAGAATAACAAACTTTACTGTTTATGTCTTCCGTGGTGGTGCAGCGGTAGCGTTGTTGCCTCACAGCAAGAGGTTCTCCCATTTGATTCTCGGCTTGGGTTGGGAGTGCCTTCTTTTTGGAGTCTGCATGTCCTCCCCATGGTCGAATGGGCATTCGAAAGACATGCATTGAATGGACGTGCCTTCGTTGAAGGTTGGGCGTTGGGCTGGCAACTTGACAGCATAAAAAACAACTGCCAATCATTAGCAGACTGGAGTTCTGTTGTGGCGACCCCTAACTGGGAAAAGCTGAAAGACAAACAACAACAACAACTGTTTATGTCGAATAATATATTTCAAGATATGTCCTACAACAAAAGGTAAGGTTTATCGACTACTAAACGTTTTACTCATACTTCTCAACCATCCGGAATTTCACAAAATGTTCACATTTTTGCCTCATATTTTTGGCCTGATCCTCTTAAAATTTTTATTTTTTAGCAAATTATTGTAGATTTAGCTTACTACATAATGACAGAAGTTTGAGTTTCAGACTTCACACCCTTCAGAAATGTGAGCTAATGCAAATCCTGTTATTTAAGCAACTTCCTAAGTTTATAAGATCGGCATTTCAAAGCTGGGCCTTTGTCCCCCATTGTTTTGGCTTTGCCAAGAAGTCTTGCACTAAGAGGTTGAGAGGCTTAAGGTTTGGTTCTTCTCCTTACTCTGTGACCCCCTTCCATCCTACACACTCTGTGACCCCGTTCCATACTACACAATGGTTTAACATCAGTCGGCAGATGGAAGAGTACTTTAAAATCCAGTAGTTGCCTGTGCAACATTTGAACCAGTCCCAGAAGTAGTACCAGGGTTTCTCGAGCCCTTAGCTTCCCCCACAGCACATACTGGACAGCAGCTATGCAACAAAAGGTAATTGTTAATGCAGCTAAAAGTACTCAGCTTAGATCCTGTTTAGTGAATAGCACCAATGCAGCCACATTGCCACAGTGCAGTCACAAAGCTGTACAATAGCTCTTGGCTTAAAAGTCAGTAGATGTACATGCTGTCAGTTATGGGAACCACCATACATAGTCCTAATGCCAGCAGAAGTACAAATGCAGTGTGCATTAATCCTGCACACTCTGTGTTACTTCCTCATAAAACAACCCCTCAAAACTTATTAAGGGAGCCACACCTTTTGTTCAGTTATAAATCTCAGATGTTAACGGCTGTGAGCTTCTTCCTCAAATTCTGTATTTTAGTCCTTATTTTTTAACATTTATACTGTATGACCTAAAGCAATAACTTAAACCAAGAGTATTCCAGGATCATGCAGGGAAATGGTATTTGCATCTAGCAGGCTTACCCATTTTAGAAATGGGGAAACATATATGAAATTGCATACTAATTGGCAAATAAAAGCAGACATTCTGCAATTTTGTCATATTTACTCTACCATAATAACTACAGCTTTTTAAAGTGTGTTTCTTGTAGCATCAAATTTTAACCATGTTTTGTTATCTAAGATTTCATAGTGGAGATCATATAGGTATATCTATCTAGTAGTGTCTATCCAGCCTAACAGTGGCTATCACTAATAGAGCCTACCCGTTCTAACAGCAGGCATCACCATTAGTGCCTACCTAGCCTAACAGCAGGCATCACCATTAGTGCCTACCTAGCCTAATAGCGGGTATTACTAGCACTGCCTACCCAACCTAACAACAAGTATCACCAAAAGTGTATACCCAGTCTAACAGTAGGTATCAGCAATAGTGCCTACCCAGCCTAACAGCTGGTTTCACCCTACCCAGCCTAACAGCTGGTTTCACAAATACTAATGTTCACATCACTGGATTTTTACAGAGGGAATGTAGTCAGTTGTCCAACATGGGGAAATTTGCCCTTTTCTCCACTATAGTGTGATCTCAGAGTTGGTATATATAGTTGGGGGATAAGGGAGGCACAGCCCCCCACCTGTGTGAGTTTGACATGATGAGGTGTGTTTAAACTTTGAATGTTGGCCAACTGCCTTGTATTGTTCTATACCATATACTCAAAGCAACTTTACACAAATCGTTCACTTCCTGCCCTGTCTTAAACCTCACTCCTCCCCAAAACATGTTTCTGCACATATTGTTTCCACAGCTTCCATTCCTTCTATCTACTTTACTCCTCTCCTTTTCTTAAGATTTAGGATCTTTGCTTGGAAGTGTTTGCATAGATACTTTTATACTCCTAGCAAACTCCAAAGATTTTTTCTTCAGGTAGATGGCAAATGTTGGAGGTGTGAGGGGGAAGAAACAGGTACCTGGGAGTATATGTTCTCAGAGTGTAATGAGTTGGCAGACTTTAAAAAGTCCCTACAGAGTACTCTGTCAAGAATACTGGGTGAGCAAATGGGGGAAACTAAGGAAATGTTTTTTGAGGCAGGATACAGGATCTGAATTACCTAGGCATAGTAAGGGCTTGTTAAGTTTAATTGTGGTGGCTGCCAAAAAAACTATTACTAGAAAATGGAAATCAAAGTCTAAACCAACTGTATTTGAAGTAATCATTACAGTAACAGATATAAAAGAAGTGGTAAAGTGGTATCTTTAGAAAAGGGTAGGCACAAATTACATTGAAAAAAATGGAAATTGTGGGAATAATGCATGCAGAATAATGTTTTGAAGGAGGAGTGATGTTTATGGTAAGGCAGAAATTCAGCAATTTATATAATGTTGGATTGATGATAATTGTATAAAGTAATATATATAATGTATAATGTTGGTAACTGTGAACATGTTAACATGGTTTTATATAGGTTCATAGGTTCATAGGTTCATACTAGGCTATCTGCCCAAGGGCATTTATAAGCCTAGCCCATAGTTATGTGGCTTTCGCCACCCCTTTAGTTTGAATAAAAACTATGCCTATCATTTTGCTGTGCCTCTGTCAAGCAGTGACACTGAAGTAATCCCTGGGGTATATCTGCAATCTCCCATCCATTGGTCAAGATTCCTCTTGAACAAGGCCAGAGAGGTGCTCTGCCTCACATGTACCGGGATTTTGTTCCACAGCATAGGGAGTCTCTGGGTGATGAATCTGTCCCTCCAGCATGTTCTATTTATAACCGTGTCAAGGTTTAAGTCTCCCGCCCTTGTGGTTCTGAGGGATCTAGATTTTTTGAGGTGAAGCATATTCATCAAATTTGGGTTTGACATGGCCTTATATGTCAGGCACAGGTCACCTCTGAGCAAGCGGTATGAGACTGAATAGAGCTGGAGTTCTTTCAGTCGGGCAGCATAAGACATATTTTTGAGACCCTTTATCCTTTTGGTGAGGAACTTTTGGGGCCTTTCAAGCTGCAGCAGGTGTCTGGTCAGATACATATAAAGATATGTTTGCGTGTGTCTTATGTGTTAATTCAGTAAAGGTGTTAAAATTTGATGGGCTTGATGAGAACAGCAAAGCAATGACATTGTTGGACCAAGATGCTAACCCTTTGCTTATAAGCTGACACTGTACTGAAGGAAGTCTTCATGACTGTAGGCACATGTTGTTTGAATGCAGGGTCACTGTTAAGTTGGCTGAATGCAAGGTCTCTATCTACATATCTTCCCAAATGTCTAACTACTTGATCAACTCCTTGGGGTGTGTTGGCAGTGTGGCAGTTTCCCAGGGCAGTTAGTTTCCCAAGTGATACAATAATACACTTTTTGGCATTTTATCTTTAGTTCATGACTCTGAGACCAGTTATATGTTGGACAAGCCATTCTGGTGGATGGCTGAGTCTTTTGGGATTCAGTGACTGCTCCCTGCTTGCAGTAATCTCCAAACGTAGGCAGCCAAAGTCCCTCGCTGTATTGTTGGACTTCTGAGAAGTACATGCCAAACAGCAGTGGTCGCAGCACTGAGCCCTGTGGGACTCCACTGATGACTGGTGTCTTTGTAACAGTAGCTTTCCCTATGTTGACTTCCTTTAGCCTATCTGTGTAGGGTAGATAGTCTGTATGAAACAGAGTTGAGGGATAGGGCTTTTAGCCTATCTGTGTAGGGTAGATGGTCTGTATGATGCAGAGTAGAGGGATAGGGCTTTAGATGTTTGAGCTGTGGGAAGGTGGATTTTGTGGACCTGCTGATGATACTGGCATCGGTGTTATTTGTGTATGACATTTTGGTTTCTAGTGACATTATATGTATACATTTCCAACACACTGTGTTATGCTGCTTGAGTAACAGGTGGTCATTAGATGGCATGAGACTATTCCTACATTGTCTTAAGACACCCATCTCAATCAAGAAAGCTGCAGAAATCTTGGGAATGTGCTTGTCTGTGGCTTAAACAAGTTCTGCAATCTTGAAAGGTGCCCATTACAAGTGTTTTTTGTAGAATGTTGCCTCCCACACCTGCGTGTGGGAAGCAAGCCCCCACATCCGTAGCTCTCAAATGCACAGACTTTTGCAGAATGTCCATATTTTTACCTTGTATTTTTGGTCTATTCCTCATAAAATTTGTGGTTTTCTGGCAATTCACTGAGGACTGAAGTCACTAAATAATGTCATACATTTGAGTTTCAGACTTCATATCTTTCAGAAAATGTATGCTAGTACAAATGCTGTTATTCTAACAACTTTCTAATTTTTATAACAGCAATGTTTAAAATCTGTCCCTATTTTTGGGCCTCCCCCCCCCCATTGTTTTAGGCTCTGTCCAGATTTCTTGTGCTAAATGGTTGAAAGGTATGCCCACATCTCCTAAACTTGTATAAATCAACTCCACAGTTGCGTAGCATTTGGAAACATGAAAAGGCTCCAAAATAGCATGCAGTAATTTCAAGCCACCCCTTTTTCATGCTAACCTGACTGGTAAAGAAAGTGATTTCCAAAATTCCATGACACTTGACAAAGGTAACCCCCCCAACACACATGCCTACTGATAAGACAGATTATTTTACGATGTCTTGATTAGTACAGTAAAACTGCAGAATAGCAACTGCACAGTTATCTTTTTCCCTCTTCATTTCTTCACTGGCTTCATATTAAAAACAGACAACACAGGTAAAAGTAAAGTTATCAAACTGAAGAAAATATGATTCTATATTCGAAGAAACTATAAAGCTGCAATATTTCATTATATGCAGTACTTAAAAACAGCTAAACAGCAAAAATAACCTGTTTGCTTGCCTTGTTTGTATCATTCACAAAATTAGCTTTACAGAAATGTTTAGTATTTCTGTTTTCTTCATTATGCAAGTTACACTTATTTTTATTTCAGCAACTCAGGAAAGTGGTTTTCTAGATACAATTTATAGATTGACAGAAATTAGCTCTGAGTCACTCACCTAAAATAACTGATATCATATTCTCATCTATTATGTAAATTACCTGCTAGCATGACCTTTTCTAAATGGCTCCCACTGCCAAAGACTGCAGATGTGTAATAGTAACAATTATATCTTGTAAAGCTCTCTTTTTTTACCTTTCCTTGTTTTTCTGCCCACTTACCAACATTTAGTATTCAGTAAAGGGCAAGACCATATTGTTTAGAAAATTAGGCTGACATTTAAATAAGGTGTCACAGTGCCCATGTTGTTGTGAATTATACAATGGACTGTAATGCTGCTAAATGTAGAATATAAGACTGGGCCAGTGTGAACTTCAATTTGATGGCAATTTTTGCATTTCCACTGTCAAGATGTCTTCTCGAAAACATAAAAGAGAGCTACTACTTAAGAAAGTTAAAACACTCACGTCTACTTAATAATTTGTAATTAGGCATTGAGAACACTTTCTACAAAACAAAGAAAAAATGCCAGACAGAAATAGTGTGTAAAATGTCAGCCCAGTCACATAGAGGTATGGTGTTGGCACTGCTGGTGACCCCAGTTCAGGAACAAACTCATGTCATCAGTATGGTTGGTCAGTGGGGGGGGATAGGATGAAGAGGTATATGGTTAGATCTCCTGTCCTGGGAAAGAGTGGGAGGGGTAGCCAATACCTGTTTGACATTTGGTAGAAACCAGGAGCCTTTTCAGGACATTCCAAGTTAACACAAGGGGTGGAACAACGCCCTGATGTCATAGCACTGACCATCTCCACAATTAGGGACACTGACTGGCCACTACAAGAATGACAACTCCCAGATTCCATGCTTGTCATTTTCCATCAGATCCCTTACTCCCCCGTTCTAAACAATGAGCACCATTGAGAGTCCACTTCCCAAGGTCTCAGTGGTCTACCTAGTGAAGGAGTCCATCCAGGACACCCAGAAAGGAGTCTCCGGGAGATCCAGAGGCAGACAAGCATGAAATTCAGGGAGAATAGACTGAGGTTGTGCAAGGCTGGGAGGAGGCTGGGGGACATTAAAAAAATGAAAATGTAAAACATGATACTAAAAAAAGTATATAGCATTGTATCACACCAGAATGGGTAGTGGTATAGGATAATTTCAGACTCCAGAGAAAAGACAGTAAGTACTTTAAAAAGCAGAAATAGCTTTGGACAACAGCAGTGAACTTGCCAAAAAGGATTTTTGTGTGTTTCATACATACATTTGTTTTTTTAACAAGTCTCTTGTATAGCAGCTGGCCATTAGTAACTCCATCCTTTGCATTGTCCATCATGATGAAAGCATGAAATGAAGTCAAGTGTTTGACCTCCTTGGGAGGTTACTTTGTAATGGTTATAAGGAAGACTTATGAACAGGATCCTAGACCCCCCCACACACACACAGCAGAAGCAGTAAAAGCAGAAAAATGACCTCTGCATTCTGTGATCACTACTACTAGGGAACGATAAACAATAACTGGAATACTTACTGTAAGGTGGGGGACAGGCCTACAGCACCTCACCAGGTGGTGGGATGCCCCCCACCATACACACACACAAGCAGCACATTATTTATCCTTATTGCTACGTCACTGTAACCAGGAAAAAGAAATGGCTGACTTGTGTTTAGAAGCAAGTAGTTTTGCACCACTCTTCAAGTCTGAAAATCAACAAAAGCAGAGTTTGGTCTTTTGCTGTCCTGCCATTTTGTGCTTCGTGCTGTTTCTTTCTGATCCCGCAGTCCTAATCCTATCAGTGGTCGGTGATTTAGCACCTTATTGTTGGCATACAATGAGCTAGTTTTAATAAGAACAGTAATATTGTTTTCTTTGCCTGATCGTAGCACAATGTTGTCACTAACCAATGTCATCACTATGTCTGAGGTCATTAGCCAACTAGACACATTGATGTCACTGACCAATGTCATCACTATGTCTGTCATTAGCCAACTAGACACATTGATGTCACTGACCAGTGTCATCACTATGTCTGAGGTCATTAGCCAACTAGACACATTGATGTCACTGACCAGTGTCATCACTATGTCTGAGGTCATTAGCCAACTAGACACATTGATGTCACTGATCGATGTCATCACTATGTCTGAGGTCATTAGCCAACTAGACACATTGATGTCACTGATCGATGTCATCACTATGTCTGAGATCATTAGCCAACTAGACACATTGATGTCACTGACCAAGGTCATCACTATGTCTGAGGTCATTAGCCAACTAGACACATTGATGTCATTGACCAATGTCATCACTATGTCTGTCATTAGCCAACTAGACACATTGATGTCACTGACCAGTGTCATCACTATGTCTGAGGTCATTAGCCAACTAGACACATTGATGTCACTGATCGATGTCATCACTATGTCTGAGGTCATTAGCCAACTAGACACATTGATGTCACTGATCGATGTCATCACTATGTCTGAGATCATTAGCCAACTAGACACATTGATGTCACTGACCAAGGTCATCACTATGTCTGAGGTCATTAGCCAACCAGACACATTGATGTCATTGACCAATGTCATCACTATGTCTGTCATTAGCCAACTAGACACATTGATGTCACTGACCAATATCATCAGTATGTCTGAGGTCATTAGCCAACTAGACACATTGAATTTGTCTATCCAGAGTAAAGAAGAGGTTCTTCTCCCTACATATTTTATCAGCATCATTAGACAAATAATTTCAGTGATTAAAAATGTAACAGAAACAAAGTGATGAGTTCATAAGAACACTGAGACCACATATGAGGTAACCACTATTTTAATGACATATGGTACATGCAGTACTGTCTGCGTGTGAAAACATTTTAGCACTTTAACTACTGTACCCCCTAAAGCTGTTGTGTTCTGTAATGTGCTAGAATACTTAGCCAGATGGTTGGAACATACCACAGAAATAAACTAGATACATGGACGTTATTAACAACTGTTTTTATGCAGCATGCATACATACCATATAAACCTATGGGTTTATAGCAAGAAGCTAGGTATACTGTATAGGAGGCCATCTCAAATTCCCAATTCCCTCAAAGCACTGTCTGGTAAAGTGACTTGCACAAGATCATACAGTAAGCAGATGAAGAGGCTGAAGAATTCAAACCTTGTACTACAGGAAGTAGCCTGTTAACGGCTCATGGCCTTAATCCTGTGCACTAACTGCCAGACTCAAGCGCTTCCTGCACTTGCATAGCAGAGGATGGTTTTGTTCCATCGACTCCTGGGTTACTGGTCCTGTTCCATTCTGCTGGCTCTTTACATGTATACAAATAAACAATTTGCATTCATAGAGCAGAGAGTGAAAACTGAAACTGTTAAAGTACTGTTTCTTTATGTGTCCAGGCATAGTACATAACCATGTCACTGCCTGTTGTTTATTTCTGAAAAGTAGTGCTGAATGCTTTACCTGAGCAGGGACCATCTGTATCTAGTCTGTGAACAACAGGCTAGTGAGTAGAATGATAAAGATTGATCAGCTAAAAGGTTAATATATTTAAATATGGATAGATATTTGTATAAACTCAATTATATAAGGGGTAAGGAAAAAAGTTTCTGTAACATGTACATTTTATTGACAATACTGCAATTCAGAAAGTAAGTTAATCCCATTCAGGGGAATAGGTTTTTAAAATATTAACTGAAATGCAGTTGAAAGCAAGCTTTCACTGCGATAAATATACACCTGTTAACCTTGTACATGGAGAAAGAGAGATTCATAGGTTCATAGAAGAACACTAGCCTAATAGCTTTGAATTGGAGCACAGACCACACATGGATGGTGATGCATAACTGCAGCTATGCATCTCTTAGCCAGGCTGTCATAGTTATTTCTTCTAGTTAGATTTTGGAAATGTGCACAAGACAGGATGTTTATGAGCGAAACTCTGAACTGTGTCTATACAATGTGGAATTCACACACAATATTTTATTTATTTATTTTATTTATTTGCAGTTTGTTAACTGGAAAAGTATGTTGGGCCAGTAAGAGCCCTTTTTCATTGGAGGCCCGGGGAGAAAAGCTCCATGTACATACATATAGAAACAGTACAAGTAACAATCACATCAGAATTAATACAGGGTAATTCAGGAATAAGTTAGCAGAAGTTATTACAAAAGATCCAGTCCAGTATCACTTAGACACCCATTTCAAATTATCAGCCAACATATTTCAGCATATCAGCCACCTTACAAACAACAGTGGTAGCCAGGCTAAAGGTCACATGATTTTCTCTTGGGGTAACCCCATCTTGTTGAGGACCACCTAATGGGACACATATCTTTTCCCATTTTAACTTTTTTTGTCCTCTTTTACCAATCCTGTTTCTCAGCATGAATAGTGGGGTTGTAACCCCACTTCTGCCAATGTCATCTCATCTAGTAGCTTCCATCTCTCGTACATCTCCTTGTCTGGCATTCCATTTAGTAAGCACTGATCTATTCTGTAAACATTATCTGAGCCTTTTGATAAGCAAATGGCCAACTTTCAACCTGTGTCCTGTGTGCAGCAGGTATATTGAAACAAAAACAAAAATTGTTACAGTCATTGGCTATGCAGGTATGCCTCATATGCCTTTTGATTCCAACAACCCAGTCTCTTGATGGCCTCTGCTGGTGCTCCTTTCCCTTCTGCATGCAATACTGCATTTACTCTGAAAGAAAGTGAAGTATGTGACTTAGCATTTAACCACCATGGCTGCTACATCCCAACATAATATTTAGTGTCATCTCTAGAGTCAGAAGAAAAGGGCCGGCTGCCCAGGCTGCAAGCTATTAGGAGGTAAGGTCAGCAGTGAAGAGATGCTGATCAAGCAGGAGTGCATTACTGGGACTTACAAATGGATTTTGTAGCTTTGCATGACTGTAGCAAGGAGCTTGTATATGTTATTTGCTATAATTCAGAGGACTTTATTTTTTGTTTCTGAACTTTGAAAGACCTTTTTCCCTTAGATATTCTCAACTTAGGATTGAGGGGGCAGCAGTTGTCCTAACAACAGCTCTAATAGTGCCACCCTTACTTGCTACTGTGTGACCATTTTTAACCACCTACTTACAGCAGAAAAAAACATATCCCAGCCTATCTCCTCACTTTACTTGCTATTGCCATGCCGATTAGAGGTCATAACTATATCTTCTTGCTCCTGGCCTTTGATCTGTTTTAGACCTTAGCAGATATGCACACCTCATCCACTGATACCTTAACATCACTGTGAAACAGGTCTACATGCCACACCTTTTGGTTGGACTAGCTGTGTAACCTTGAAGGTTTCACAGAAAGTTTTTAGGAAGCATGCCCATCAATAACACACCCTACTCAATGATAATTATGCCTATAATGCCTTAAAGACTCTGTCTGCCCTCTTCCTAGAGGTGCTGTCTTGCCCACCCTTTTTATGTTGTCTTTACTTGAAAGCCTTGGTATGTTCCTCTCCACCTATGTCATTTGGAGTAACCTGTTGCTTTGCCCACGGCTTTTCAGTGACTCAGGCCAGTGTTGAAAATCAGTTCTCAGCTACTTCACAGGAATGGGCCATCAACTGGCTACTTCTGAGTCAGCCTGTTTTTTTTTTTTTTTTACAAATGCTAATTTATACATAGCTTTTTAAAGAGTATATCATAAGCCTCTATTCCTGCCTGTCAATATGTCCCATAAATAATCAGGTATCTGGTCAAACCTTAAAGCTGCTTTTAGTGTCAGCCTTTTGAAACAGGACCACTGCAAATGAAAAAGGGAGAGAGCTAAGGAGATGCCTGTGCCTCTCGTATGTTGCACTTTGACAGTCATATTCCTTTCCAGAAAACTCAGTATAAAACGCTCATTAGTTTTCCCGCCACTTCTTTTCCACTCAAATGGCTGACTGGATATACCACTCCTGTGTTATGTTATCTCAAATGAATGATGGGATTCCTCATCTGATCAGCCTCCAAGGTGCAACTCCAGATTCATGTCACATGGCCACTTCTTGCTGACCCATTGCCCGATATAGTACTACTGAAATTGACCCCCAGCACCAGATAAGCCCTGAGCTGTTTTATAGGCACTGGCTCTCTAATACATCCCTTCTGAGTTTGTCTGAATCACACAAAGTGACTCACAGGATAATTTATACATGACCATTATACATGACCATTGTCCTTGGTGTGAAGAATTAATCATTAGTTACCATTCTTGCTTTTCAACACCCCCACCCCCCGAAAAGAAATGATAAGGTACCTTGGCAAGGTTTTTTGTCACTTCTGCAACCAATATGCTGTCTGAACCAATCCAGTTGTAAATGAGGTAGAGAGTCAGCCGAGGAGTTGTTCATACCCACAAAACACTACACTATGACAGTTACATTACATTCCAAGCAGTGCGGAGTACAATGTCTCATTAACTTACCCACTACCCTTTTTCTTCCCCACTGACTGTTAATTGAATGCAGCAGCCCCATGCAGTCTGACCTGAAGAGATTGCCTTGATCCCTCATACGTTCGCCTGAAAGTTTTGGTGCTACTACCGCTGGGAAGAATTCCATTCTGGGAATACTGCAAACTCTCCTAATCGTAAACAACCTTACTTATTTGATTAAAACACCAAACATCTTAATGGAAGCCAATGACATATTCGTTTACAAATCTGCTCCTAACCATAAATCATGCATCTCAATGTTTGTGTATTAAAAACCATAACACTGGCCTTTACAAATCATATTTTAGAGTGCCAAGAAGTGGAGCACATTGTTATTTTTCATTAATGTCAGTCTTTCTGGTACTCACCCTTTAGATGGGATGTTAAATTGAGATCCCATCTGCTTCAGTTGTTAATAACTCAGGTGGATTTAAAAGCTCTCACAGCACCTATCAAAAAGAGTAGGGTCCTTTATTTAACAAAACATTAAAACATTATTTACATATTTACAAATATTATTTATTTATAGGCACGCACACACACACACACACACACACGCACACACACATATATATATATATATATATATATATATATATATATATCTACTTTACATGATCGACATTTCACAAAGCTGAACACCATATGGCCGAGACCATATAATCGATTTTTTGAAATGTCGATCATGTAAAATAAAAGAAAAAAACACAACAATAACTTGCCTAAACATTGCTAGCAGGGGGGCAAGCCCACCTGCACCCCTTGAAACTTAAATATACCAACTCCAAGATCGCACTACAGTGCGGAAGATGGAAATCTTTCCATTCCGTACTGTATGGAGATGCCCGTTCCGCATGGCTGACATTTCAAAAGTCGATCATATGGTCTCGGCCATATGGTCTTTGGCTTTCTCAAATGTTGACCATGTGAAGGGGACCTACATATATATATATATATATATATATATATATATATATATATATATATATATATATGATGAGGTCACAGCAGATATGATAAAGATGCTGGGTGAGCTAGGGGAGAAATGGCTGCTGAGGGTACTAATTGCAGTGTGGAGAGAAAGGCGTATTCCAGATGACTGGAGAATAAGCATACTCTTGCCAGTGTACAAGAACAAAGGGGACATCCACAACTGTGGACAGTACAGAGGCATCAAACTCCTACCACATTGCATGAAAGTTCTGGAGAGGGTGATTGATAAACGGATACGAAGAATAGTAGAATGTAAGATGGGAGATGAACAGTTCGGATTCAGATCAGGATGCAGCACAATTGACCTGATGTTTGCATTGAGACAGATACATGAGAAGAAACTAGAGAAGAGGAGAGAGTCAAACTGGGCTTTCCTAGACTTGGAGAAAGCATATCACAAGGTCCCAAGAAAGCTTATCTGGGCAGTACTGCGTTGGTTTGAAGTCCCAGAAACATTGGTAGAATTAGTACAGGCTATGTACAAGGACCCAGTGACTCAAGTACAAACAGTGTTTGGCCTCACTGAGGGGTTCCCAGTGGGAGTGGGTGTACACCAGGGTTCAGCTCTGAGCCCACTGCTGTTCATACTGGTAATGGACTACATCAGCAAACAGGTTGGAGGGGTCAGAGCAACAAAGCTGCTGTATGCAGACAATGTGGCAGTACAGGCAGACTCTGATCTAGAACTTCAACAAAGGATGGGAGAATGGAATGCAAATCTGAAGGCACATGGGATGAAACTAAGCACAGATAAGACAGTGGTAATGGCAGCAGATTGGGGAAATCAGAAGAAGCTGAGAATAGAGATAGATGGGAAGATAGTGGAACAGGTAAACACCTTCAAGTATCTGGGAGGGGTGGTTGAGGAGAAGGGTAGTCTGAATGAAGAGGTCAAAGCTAGAATCAGAGGGGCTGCAGCCAACTGGCATAGAGTATCAGGTGTAGTATATGACAGAAGAATGCCAAAGAAGCTGAAAAGTAAGGTGTACAAGACAGTGGTGCGACCAGTACTACTGTATGGTACAGAAACCTGGGCAGTAAAGGCAGAACAGCTGAAGAAGCTAGAGGTGATGGAAATGAAGTGCCTGAGAAAGGTGGTAGGATGCACACTGCGGGACAGGCGAAGAAATGAGGACATAAAAGCAGAAGCCAAAGTAGCTCCAATTGCAGAAAAGATCAAAGAAAACAGATTACGATGGTATGGGCACATGTAGAAAAGCAGAAGACAATCTGATGAGGGAGATTTGGGACAGACAGGAAGAAGGTAAGAGGAAGCGAGGGCATCCAGCAAAGAGGTGGATGGATTGTGTGAAAGAAGATCTGCGACAGTCAGGCATGAGTGTTGAAGTAGGCAGGGGAGTGGCACTGAATCGAGAGAGTTGGCGACAGTTAATACGATACCCCGACCCCATGTAAATGGGAAAAAGGGGATGATGATGATGATGAATGATATATATATATATATATATATATATATATATATATATATATATATATATATATGTGTGTGTCTACCTGATAGCTAAAACACCGACAACGAAATCACCGACACCACAAAACTGAAAGTTCAAAAACACGAAACTTCACATGCCCGACAAACCACAATCCCGACAGTCAACAAACAAAACAAATCCCCTGTCCAAAAAGCACACACACAACACAAGCACACCAAAAACCTTACAAACCTACACTAAACCTTACATACATAACTATCTATGCACTAACCTTAACCCAAACCCTAACCCTAAGTTCCGTCACTATCGGAAACTCACCTAACCCGCACCCTAACCCTAACTCACTTAACCCGCCCCTAACCCTACAGTCTGCCACTATCGCACACTCACCTGACCCGCGCCCTAACTCTAACTCACTTAATCCGCCTCTAACCCTACAGTCCGTCACTATCACACACTTACCTTAACATGTCAGTGTTCTCAGCGTCGGGATTTTCAACTATCGATCATCTCTGTTGTCGATCTTCCTTTGTCGGTGTTCTCGTCATCAGCGTTGTGGACGTTCGGCGTTTTCAGATAGACCCATATATATATATATATATATATATATATATATATATATATACACACACACACACACACACACACACACACACACACACACACACACACACATTTCCATTTTCTTACTGTTTATTATTTTTCTTATAACACTGTCATTGTTATTCTTCCATAACTGATCCTTACTCCTTCTACACCCCTAATATGTGTTTTCATAATGTCTGCCAAAGTCCATTTCCCATTAAACAAAATTTCATTCCAAATAAACCCATATTACATAAATTATCTACCCTTCTTACATACTCTTTCTTATTATTATGATATCCATACATAATCACATTCATATCTATATTGTTTGTCATTAATATTCTCAAAAATATTTTCTTCTCACAACTTTTTCCAGAGTTTCCCCACTCTTTTACATTTCAAGAAACATGCTTCCCCCTTTACTGTTAACTTATTACCAGTCTCCGTAAGAAATCCTGACACTCTGCTGTCTTGGCGCACCGCTTTTTCCTTACTTTAATGGCTTAAATAACCCCTTCTGGTAAATGTTCCAATGGATTAACATAATAATATTGAAGTGCATGGAGTGCTGTGATTTTACTCCAAAATTGGAAAAAAAAGGTAAACCTGTTAAACTTTTGTAATTTGAGACCAGACCATAACAGTACTTTCAAAAGTGTGTAACAAATGTTACACACCATCTAATCACTGTTAGAGTTGGGTATATGTAAAGGGATGTTCCTTCACTCTCAGCTGTCTATGAATATCTTACCTCCTACATCTACAGAAGTTTACAGAACTCAGTCTGTAAGTAACTTATGTAAACTAGGGCAGTATTTAAAAACTGCCTCTGATTTTATTTTCCTTACATGCTGTTTATGTGACGTCACTCACTAAGTGTTGTAGTGTGTTTCAGAGCTGGTACAACACATTGTGCTTTTTTTTCTTTTGTAACTGATAATACATGGAGTAGAGGACTCCATACACAGCAAAGAGTTATGATCGGGTCACACTGATCATAACCCTCTGTCTCCTCACATTTGTATGCATATCATTCTATCTTTCTCTATATTTATTTCTTTATTTTTTGTTTAACATTTGTTTACTGGGAAAGTCTGACTGGGACAGAGTCCATTTTCAGTTGAGGCCTGGGGAGAAAATGCTCCAGATGCATGCTTTGGAATGTGGCAGGAGACTAGAGCACCTGGAGGAGACCTACGCAAATGCAGGGAGGACATGCGGACTCTGCACATCAAACTGCAGACACACTTGCTGTGAGGCAACAACACTAACCTCTGCACCACCCGTCATCTTCAGTTTTTATTTTCCATGTTAGTACTGTTTTCTTGACGATTTTGAATTTCTTCATTCACATATTCTTCTTTTTCTTACTGTCATCATTTCCCAGAATGTCTGTAGTTGTATTTAAACATTCTCGCTATTGAATTCTCACTCTCTTCCTTCACCTACTTTACCACCCTCTACAAGTTTAAAGAAGCAGAGTAAACAGCTGGATTTAGTAACCCCAATCCTCCTTCATCTTCACTCATATACAACACATCTCTTTTCATTGGGTTTAATCTTGAGCCCAATATGAAAGAAAAACAGCGATCACACAATTTCCTTTTCATATTTTACTGGGATCATATAAACATTTGACATATACATGTTATATTTTTCTCTCATTATTACTGAATTCACCAGATAAACCTTTCTACTGAATACTAATCTATACGTCCTTCACATAAGACATATTTCTTTCATTTGTGTTATCTTCCAATTGTATCATAACTACATCATTTTCCGTAAATTGTATTCCTAGTAAAGACACTAAGTTCATTGAGAAAAGTACACCCACAATTTTCACTGCATCACCCAAACCCTAAATTTACTTTTATTCAAAGTTATTCCCATTTTCTTTAAACCTCCATTCAGACAAACCAGCACTTCCTTCATCCATATTTTATTCTTAGCAGCTACAGCTACATCGCCCGTTTATGTCAAAACAAACGGTGTCACCATTTTCTTTTGCACCACATATCTAGCATCCTTCATTTTATAAGCAGGTGGTCTATCAATAATTTAGCTCTCAGTTCCCCACAAATGTGCAGTTCACTGCTAGAGAGCAGCATTCCCTTTCCATCTTTGCTCTGACCCAGCGATGAGAGGTGCTCCTCACTGACCTTATGTCCATCTATCCATGATTAACAGTTCATGTACTGTGGTATCATTACATTTAAGTGGGATTCTGCCTTAGAGGTATTCCATCATAATCCCACAGATGGTAGCTTTGCACCATTGTCTCCTAAAACCAAATGTCTGAACCTGTGGTACTCTCATACTGAGCAGGACTACTGTTGCAACAACACACCATCTGTAGGGTAAGACTAACCTGTCTCATGACGGTCTAAACCCAACTCACATTCCCAATTAGTGGGTGAACAATCCAATGCTTTGTGAATTCTGCTTCACAATGAGCCAACATTGAGGGATAAAAAAGCAACGGCGCTATGAACGATTGGCTGCCACAAGCCACTTATACCTGTGGTAACTTTTCTGACATCTCCTGCTTAAAACTCAAAAAAAAACAGAAGGATCATAAGGTAAAAAAAGTACTGGTTAAAAAAGGTGACGATAGATTAATAAAAAATATTTTATTGTACAAGGAAGCTATTTATATATTGAAATATAATACTATGTCACCTAATGGTTTAAATTTAGAAATGAATTGGAAAAGTTTATTGTAGCTTCTTAAATGTAACTAATTTTTTATATACATGGTATTGAATAATGTATGTTACCTTTAAAATTTCTTTTAGATTTAATTGATTAATTTAATGTGATTGTTTAATTGATTGTAGTATTTATATGAGTGGGTTTGTTTTGTAATTTATGTTCATTGAAGGCTATTATGCCGAGGCGCTAAGCTGTATTAAATTTTCTAAAGGAACTAGCATTGTTTTCTTGGCTTCGGCCTGAACACTTTTCAGCGTTGTTTTTGATTTGACAATATGGATACTAGTTCTTTATTGAACACTCCGAGAGTCTTTAGAGAGAACTTCAGTTCTCCAGTTGATGGCTTATCGGTTCAATATATTGAAGTATAACTCCTATGTCTATGGTAATGGTAAATAAACCCATATTACACAAATTATCTACCCTTCTTACATACTCTTTCTTATTATTATGATATCCATACATAATCACATTCATATCTATATTGTTTGTCATTAATATTCTCAAAAATATTTTCTTCTCACAACTTTTTCCAGAGTTTCCCCACTCTTTTACATTTCAAGAAACATGCTACCCCCTTTACTGTTAACTTATTACCAGTCTCCGTAAGAAATCCTGACACTCTGCTGTCTTGGCACACCACTTTTTCCTTACTTTAATGGCTTAAATAACCCCTTCTGGTAAATGTTCCAATGGATTAACATAATAATATTGAAGTGCATGGAGTGCTGTGATTTTACTCCAAAATTGGAAAAAAAGGTAAACCTGTTAAACTTCTGTAATTTGAGACCAGTCCATAACAGTACTTTCAAAAGTGTGTAACAAATGTTACACACCATCTAATCACTGTTAGAGTTGGGTATATGTAAAGGGATGTTCCTTCACTCTCAGCTGTCTATGAATATCTTACCTCCTACATCTACAGAAGTTTACAGAACTCAGTCTGTAAGTAACTCATGTAAACTAGGGCAGTATTTAAAAACTGCCCCTGATTTTATTTTCCTTACATGCTGTTTATGTGACGTCACTCACTAAGTGTTGTAGTGTGTTTCAGAGCTGGTACAACACATTGTGCTTTTTTTTCTTTTGTAACTGATAATACATGGAGTAGAGGACTCCATACACAGCAAAGAGTTATGATCGGGTCACACTGATCATAACCCTCTGTCTCCTCACATTTGTATGCATATCATTCTGTCTTTCTCTATATTTATTTCTTTATTTTTTGTTTAACATTTGTTTACTGGGAAAGTCTGACTGGGACAGAGTCCATTTTCAGTTGAGGCCTGGGGAGAAAATGCTCCAGATGCATGCTTTGGAATGTGGCAGGAGACTAGAGCACCTGGAGGAGACCTACGCAAATGCAGGGAGGACATGCGGACTCTGCACATCAAACTGCAGACACACTTGCTGTGAGGCAACAACACTAACCTCTGCACCACCCGTCATATTCAGTTTTTATTTTCCATGTTAGTACTGTTTTCTTGACTATTTTTAATTTCTTCATTCACATATTCTTCTTTTTCTTACTGTCATCATTTCCCAGAATGTCTGTAGTTGTATTTAAACATTCTCGCTATTGAATTCTCACTCTCTTCCTTTACCTACTTTAACACCCTCTACAAGTTTAAAGAAGCAGAGTAAACAGCTGGATTTAGTAACCCCAATCCTCCTTCATCTTCACTCATATACAACACATCTCTTTTCATTGGGTTTAATCTTGAGCCCAATATGAAAGAAAAACAGCAATCACACAATTTCCTTTTCATATTTTACTGGGATCATATAAACATTTGACATATACATGTTATATTTTTCTCTCATTATTACTGAATTCACCAGATAAACCTTTCTACTGAATACTAATCTATACGTCCTCCACATAAGACATATTTCTTTCATTTGTGTTATCAGTCCTTCCCATTGTATCATAACTACATCATTTTCCATAAATTGTATTCCTAGTAAAGACACTAAGTTCATTGAGAAACGTACAACCACAATTTTCACTACATCACCCAAACCCTAAATTTACTTTTATTCAAAGTTATTCCCATTTTCTTTAAACCTCCACTCAGACAAACCAGCACTTCCTTCATCCATATTTTATTCTTAGCAGCTACAGCTACATCGCCCGTTTATGTCAAAACAAACGGTGTCACCATTTTCTTTTGCACCACATATCTAGCATCCTTCATTTTATAAGCAGGTGGTCTATCAATAATTTAGCTCTCAGTTCCCCACAAATGTGCAGTTCACTGCTAGAGAGCAGCATTCCCTTTCCGTCTTTGCTCTGACCCAACGATGAGAGGTGCTCCTCACCGACCTTATGTCCATCTATCCATGATTAACAGTTCATGTACTGTGGTATCATTACATTTAAGTGGGATTCTGCCTTAGAGGTATTCCATCATAATCCCACAGATGGTAGCTTTGCACCATTGTCTCCTAAAACCAAATGTCTGAACCTGTGGTACTCTCATACTGAGCAAGGCTACTGTTGCAACAACACACCATCTGTAGGGTAAGACTAACCTGTCTCATGACGGTCTAAACCCAACTCACATTCCCTATTAGTGGGTGAACAATCCAATGCTTTGTGAATTCTAAGGGAGAGAAAGAAAGTAAGGCAGAACACTGCTATATAGCGTAATTCCTTTATTAAAACACAGATATCCAAGGTTAGCGCTTTCGGGATAAAACCCTTCATCAGACACAATAAAAACTCATCAAACATTATTTAAAATATCCACCAGCCAATGAGCTACTAGTAAACAACCCGCCTTTTTTGTAATGCGGGTTTTAAAGGAACCATATCATTAAGACCAGGGCTCCTATGAGCCATCAATTGTAAAATCCACCGTGATTCCAGGGATTCTGTAATCAGTTTTAAATCTCCACCTCTATTATTCATTGTCACATTGGTTATGGCCTTAAAAAGAAAGACATGGGTAGGATTTAACTCAATGTGCCTATATAGTGCATTATGCCTGTCCTTATTCCTTATACATGACAAATGTTGTAACACCCTTACCTTAAGCATATTGTTTGTCTTTCCCACGTAAAACCCTGTGCACTGTGTGCACTCAGCTAAATAGACCAAATTTGTTGTCCTGCATGTGGCTCGAGCTTTGAAACTAAAGGTTTGCCCATTATTAGGTTGAATAAAGGTGGTAACTTTATTAATATGGGGACACGCCTTACAAGACCCACAAGGTATAGTGCCTACATTTACTTTAAATGGTCTTTTTATGGTTAAATCTCTCTCCTTACATAAGATATCCTTTAGGTTCCTATTACGCCTATACCTAAAGGTGGGGCATAAACCTACGATGTCCCTCAACTTGGTGTCACTTCTTAATATATTCCAATTTTTGTATACAATTTCCCTAATGTCACCTATGTTGCTACTATAGGTAAAGTATACTTTTGAACACTCTATATTAACCTGGGGTACCTTAGGTGCATTCATTTCACTTTGTGTACATCTAAGCCAAGGTTTGTATCTATCTGCCCTTTTTGATTTACTACTGTGCATAGTCTGATTGACCAGATGTTCATTATAACTCCTATCCAGAAAACAACGCTTCAAACCATCAACTTCCTTTTCAAATTGGGTATCATCAAGGCATAGCCTTGATACCCTACATGCCTGTCCCTGAACTATGTTCGAGAACATGTATCGAGGGTGCATGCTATCAAAACTCAGCATACTATTCTTCCAGCATTCCTTCCTGTATATACTAGAAACTAAACCCTCACTGGTTCTAGTAATACAGACATCAAGAAAATCCATTTGAAAGTCCGAGTACTTTAAGGTAAACCGAATGTAAATATTCCACAAAACTTTCCAAGGAGGGGACATCACCTTTCCAAAAAACAAACACATCGTCAACAATACGCATGTATGCTCCTATGTGTTGCATCCAATATTGATTGTGAAAAATGGTGTCCCTCTCCCAAAAAGAAAGGACCAGATTGGCATAAGTATTAGCACAGGGGGTACCCATGGCTACCCCCTGTGCTTGCCTATAGACCTGTTTAGCTCCAATAAAAACATTGTTCTCTAAAACAAGGGACAACATAGTTTTAATCAAAGAAATTTTGGCTACATCTACCCCTAGATCATGTAATACTTCCCCCACAGCATGTGTACCATACTCATTGCTAATCACAGTGAATAAACTTTGAACGTCCAAGGTAACAAGTAACAAATTATCCTTGGGCAAATGTTGGTTGACTTCACCTACTACCTGCAAAAAACTGGCTGTATCCTTTAAAATATTTGGTAACCTGACAATAAAGGGATTAAGGGTGTGTTCAAGCCAAATGGAGATATTCTCCGTCACCCATCCCCTGCCAGAAACAATCGGGCGAAGGGGAGGGTCCGACAGTGATTTGTGAATCTTTGGTAAAGCTTTAAACACTGGGGTTACAGCTTTCTCAATCAGCAGAAATTTCAGCAAGTCTTCACTAATGCTCATTTCAAAGCATAATTGCTTTAAACTAGTATGCACATTATCTATCACCCTTTTCACAGTTACAGGGTTAATTGGTACATAAGTCATTCTATCTGACAATAAATGCTCAATCTTAGTGTTGTAAAAGGCTGTATCTAGCACCACTACGGCACCACCCTTATCAGCCTTTTTTATAACCAAATTCTGATTGTTACTCAGATCCCAAAGTGCTTTCTGTTGTGACGGAGTTAAATTGTAAAATCTACGTGTCTCTTTAGTCTTAAAATACTCCTGCAGGTCATTTTCACAACTGCTAATAAAAAGGCTCATGGCTGGGGAAAAAGGTGGAGTGTAGCAACTTGGCCGTTTCAAACCACCTCTATTAAAATCAGTATTACCAAATACACATTTGAGGGCTAAGCCCCTACAATACATCATTAAATCTAAAATTATATCATGAAAAGTACTATTTTGTCCTGGAACAAAAGTCAGACCTTTTTCGAGCACATAAAGCTCTTCTTTTGTTAAAGCATGTGACGAAAGATTATATACAATACCAGGAGTGTCAGAAATAGTCAGTCCATAGTTCTCCTCTTCTTGGTGGCGTCCCTGCCCTCGCTCAATGATCTCTTCCACGCACCTCGTTTCTTGACAGGTGCCGGAAGAACACCCAAAAAATGCTGTGGCACCTGCGTGGTTTTAGAACGTGCTCCCTGATCCAAAACCCCCATTTCACAGGCGACAAAATCAGAGGAAGGACAAATATCCTCTGATAAAGATGAAGGTGTTGAGCTATCCACAACTAGAGGAACAGAACACCTTATCTGCTCAACCCGTCGTTCTTCTGTCACATTCACAGAGCCAGAGCTCTCAGCATTAACCCCTGCTGATACAATATGTCCCATACTACTGGAGCCATGAGGTGTGGTGTGTACAATCTTAACTGCTGCTTCCGTTAGCTCCCCTGTGTGTTGCCTCAAAGTACTCACTTCCTGTTGTCGTCTACCGGTTCTCTTGGTGTCACCTACTTCATTTCCTGGTGGAGATGGCCCCTTATACCTGGGCCATACAAATATATTGCCATTTGAGAAATTCTCAAAGTCCCTTCTCAATTTATTGATTTTCTGCACTCGTAACTTATCATTGCTATCCGCTAGCGTATGATAT
>NC_056743.1:1942857186-1942859686 GCF_019279795.1 Protopterus annectens
CCAAATTGTAGCTCGCTACAGATCCCCCACCAAGCTCCAGGATTCCCACTCCTCATTTCTTGATACACTAGAAAATATTAGGGTAAAACCTAACACCCTAATAATAGGCGATTTCAACTACCCCACCATTAACTGGGAAACTACTCATGTACCAAAACTTTTGCTCAACGTTTTCTGGAATTCATAAATTCCAACACCTTGTATCAAATTATCTACACCCCCACCAGGGGCAGCAATATCCTAGACCTGGTCATTACCAACATGGGCAACCAGTGTTTCACACCAAAAGGTAAATTCCTCATTGGTCAGATCCGATCACAAGCTAATCACCCTAGACATCCACATCCCTCCCCCACCCCCATTAGGGAAACCACCGTAAAAAATTTCTCCAAAGCCAACTTCACACTTAAGACAGAAGTGGCAAACTTCACGACACCCGTGCAGACAGACAATAGGGGTATGACTGCAGAATCCCACACAAATGCACTTTATAAGCACTTAGATGAGCGCATGGATCGTGCAATCCCTAACAGAACCATAATGCTATCCTCCAAAAAAAGGAAGCCAATCTGGTGGTCCCCTACCATAAACAAACCCTTCAACAGAAGAAAAACTGTTGCAAAAAGAGTAAAATCCCATGATTGGAGGAATTCCCTGGTCAGCCTCAGTAAAAAGCTGAGATCACTCAAAATCCCCCAAAGCTAGTTACAAAAACAAAATCGCCATTGATTCTAAAGATAACCACAAAGCATTCTATAGCTATGTCAAGAATCTCAATGGCAACACACAGATCTGCTCGGAGTTACAGCACAATGGCACTAAATATAAAGAACTAACTGATACTGCTAACATCCTGGCAGATACCCCCTCTCACCCCCCTAAAGGGCCCATCTCTATACCGGAAGAATGCAAAGTTACTGTAATCACAGCTGCATATGTAAAAAACACACTCTCCAAAGCCAAGAACACAGCATCCATGGGACCTGACAACATCCCAGGCTTTGTTCTACACGAACTACAGAACAAACTGGCACCCCACCCAAGTACCATGTTCAATCATAGCCTCACCTCAGGCTTTGTGCCCACTGAATGGCGCACAGCAACAGTTATCCCACTCCACAAAGGAGGAGCCACCACGGACCCCAGGAACTACTGCCCCATTAGCCTGATGAGCCTGGTCTGCAAGGCTATGTAAGGTATCATCATGGAAATTATTAACAATGACACTGGTAATCTCCAAACTCTGGACCCCACCCAGTTCGGGTTTGTAAAAGGCAGATCATGTCCCCTAAACGTGATAGACTTCTTTGAAGTGGTCACCAAAGCCGTAGATGAGGGTAACGTGGTTCAGACAGCCTATCTAGATCTCGCCAAGGCTTTCGACACCACCCCCCCTCTGGAATTATAGATAAACTCACTAAACTAGATATAAATCCCTATGTCACAAGATGGATTGCCAACTGGCTCACTGACAGAACCCACACTGTGAAAGTAGCAGACTCCAAATCCAACTTCATACCAGTGACAATTGGAGTACCACAAGGTTCAGTCCTGGGTCCTCTCTTGTTTGGCATCTACTTCTCAGAAGTACAGGCTAACACAGAAGGTCTTTGACTAATGAAGTTCGCAGATGACTACAAAATAGGAGCCATAATCGAAACTCCTAACGATGTGCACATCCTACAAAAGGGTCTCACTGAGACAGATGCCTGGTGTCAAAGCCATGGCCTCAAGCTCAATGCTAAAAAGTGCATCATCCCTTTTGGTAAAAACTCTGTACCCATGAACTACCACATAGGCGGTAGTATACTTAACACCAAAAGTGTAATAAAAGACCTTGGGACACAGATGGACAGTAGTCTCTCCTTTGATAATCACATTGCCACAGTAGTCAGGAAATCCTTCTACGTGGCACACCTAATCACAAAAGATTTCTCATCCAGGAAAAAAGAGGTCATTGTTCCCCTCTACTCGTCACTTATCAGACCCTTGATAAAGTACAACGCCCCTTTTGGTATGTACCTCACAAGACATCTACAACAACTAGAAAGGCCGCAGAAATACCTCACAAAGAGGATTACCGGATTAAAACAGATGCCCTACGCAGACCGTCTCAAAAAACTCCAGCTTTACTCCATCGCATATCGCCTACTCAGAGGTGATCTCTGCCTAACATACAAAGCTATGTCAAACCCACAGCTGATGGACATGCTCCACTTAAAGAAATCCCAATCCCTCTGAGTTAGACACTCTAGGGACCTAAACCTTGTCACCACAATAAACAGAACATGCTGGAGGGATAGATTCCTGTCCCAGAGACTTCCCATACTCTGGAACAAACTACCTATCTATATCAAACAAAGCTCCTCATTAGCACTCTTCAAGAAAAATCTTGATGATTGGATGCGAGACAGGAAATTCACCCCAGGCACTTCTGTGGCTCTGCTCGGCAGGGGCACAGGATAATAATTTTCTTGGGTGGCGAATGCCAGGGTACCTT
>NC_056743.1:1942864686-1943009686 GCF_019279795.1 Protopterus annectens
AAATCAGAAAAGAGATGATTCTGCAATGGCAAAATTTGAGAAAAATTAGTGTGACAACAATGACAAAGGACAGAGCTTCAAATGCAAGCTATAAAAAAGCAAGTAATATGAAAAAAACAGCTAACTGGTGCATAGGTATTGGATGGATACGTTCTTACATGTTTGAATTTGGCTCCAATAAGGAGGATAGGTTTGAGAATCTACTGGAAGACATTTTGCAGAAGGTGGCTATCACGTAGTAGGGAGTTTCCAGTTTGAAATGTGGACAGGCTTCTTCAGTGAGAGGATAGTGTGGCACAAAACGTTCTTCTTCAGGGGTAAATTTATTACAGATCAGAAACAGAGTTAACAGGCAAGATAGACAACATGGGAAAGAAAAGCATAGCTATGGAGAAGTAGCTGTATAACAAACACTGGATGAGAAATTAAAAAACAGGTCCTGTCTGCCCAAGATCCTGGTTGCTCTGGTGAATACAAAAGATCGGGATGCACTTGTCGAAAGGGGTAGACGATCACAGGTGTCTTGGCCAAATTTCTCATGGTCAATTTGAATACCATCTTGGGTCTCCTCCAAAAACAGGCCATTGGTCCAGTGGAACTAATCTGGTCAACAAAGTGTAAATAAACAAATCAACTTGCGGACTTCAACAGGCAACACAGCCATCAAGTATCAGCAAAATCTCCTGCATGTTTGAGTCTCACAAACAAATATCCAAGTCTTCCCTCAAATGATCGTGTTTAAACAGTAACGAAACAGAAATGAGGACCAGTACTGCACAGCAAACTAGACAAGGTAAGAGTAAGAGAAAACTAGAATGTATGTGTGCATGTGTATGTGTGCTCACGCTTGTATGTGTGCATGTGTATGTGTGCTCACGCTTGTATGTGTGCATGTGTATGTGTGCTCACGCTTGTATGTGTGCATGTGTATGTGTGCTCACGCTTGCATGAAAGACAATAGAAAAACCAGGCGCTTGTTTGAGACAGAGACAAAATAGTTCATAGGTGTTTACTAGGCTAACAAACACATGGGTCTTTTTAAGCCTAGCCATGCATCCCAAATCTCTGACAAGTTCTGATACCCTTGATAAGTGTAAGCAGGAGCCTGGGAGGGGAACCATTTACAAGTTGCCCATGTCCAATAGAGACATAGGCGCCAAACCAGGGGGGAATCTCAACTGTCCAAGTGGCACCTGACTTGGTCTAGGGAGGAACTCTGCTTCACATGGATGGGGAGCCTGTTCCATAGATGGGGTAGTCTCTGGAATACATACCTTTCTCTCCAGCAGGTCCCATTTATATCACAGGCAAGGTTTTAAGTCCTTAGAATGGGTAATTCTGGTGCGGTTTGTTTTGTGGTTATACAGGAGGTCGATCAGAGTGGGATCTGACAATGCTCGGTATGCCAGGCATAGATCTCCCTTCAAAAGCCTGTAGGAGACAGAATATAGGGATAGGGCCTTCAGGTGGTCACAGGACATTTTACTTGCGCCCTGTATTCTTTCAGAAAGTAACCTCTGTGGATGTTCCAATTGTTGGATATGCCTGGTTAGGTACATACTAAAGTGGGCATTGTACTCAATGATAGGTCTGAGGAATCTGGAGTACAATGGAACAATGACTACCTTGGACTTAGATGCCATACCTTTGTAAGTTGTGCAACACAGAACGATTTCCTCACTACTGTACACACATGACGGTCAAAGGCTAGATTACTGTTTGTGTGTCCCTAACTCCCTGATTACTGAGTCAACTCTACGGGGAGTGTTGTCAATATGATAGTTACCAGGGATGGATGACTTCCCAAAGGACACTTATGCATTTCTTGGCATTTAATTTTATTCCATGGCTCTGGCACCAGTTGTTTGTCTGTGTCAGCCCCTCCTGGACAACATTTGTGTCAGTGTGGGACTCCGTGACAGCTACTAATTTGCAATCATCTGCAAATTTAGTCAGCCAGAGACCACTGACATTGGCCTTGACTTCTGAGAAGTAAATGCCAAAGAGGAGTGGTCCAAGGAATGATCCTCGAGGGACTCCACTTGTGACTGGCCTCTTTGTAGCAGTGGACTCCCCAATTCTAACTTCCTGCGTTCTGTCTGTGAGCCAGTTGGCTATCCACCGGGTGACATGCAAGTTTGTACCCAACCTCTCGAGTTTGTCAACAATGCCCGAGTGGGATGTTGTGTCAAATGCCTTGGCCAGGTCAAGGTAGGCAATGTGAACAATTTTGCCTCATCCATTGCTTTGCTTACCTTATCAAAGAAGTCCACCAAATTGAGTAGGCATGATCTGCCCTTGACGAAACCAAACTGGGTTGGGTCCAGTGTCTGGAGGTTTACTACAGCTCTACTGAACTTTTCCATAATAATTATTTCCATGGCTTTACATATAAGACTAGCGAGACTTATGGGTCTATAGTTTTCAGGGTCTGTAGATGGTCCACTTTTGCGCAGAGGGATGATTGTCATCATTCTCCATTCATGAGGCACAATGCCTGTTTGGAGGCTACAGTTAAATAGTAATTCCAGAGGCCCTGGTAGGTCATGTTTCACGCTATTTAGAAGGCATCCTGGGATATTGTCTTGGCCCATTGATGCACTGTTCTTGGTCTTGGAGAGGGAGCATTAAGGACCTGTTCCCTAGTGTTGGTAAGGGGAGTTATATTTGATAGTATTTCCTGAGGGAAGGTTGACTGGGAGAGAGGGGTAAAGTTGGAGCTGAATTTAACAGCCAGGAGGTTTGCTATATCTTCAGGCTCATTATAGGTGGCTCCATTTACAATGAGCTCTGCACACAATTGTGCATTGGTTTTGAGGATGCAGACATAGCTAAAGAATGCCCTGTGGTTGCCCTTGGCCTGGGGAGCCAAACTTACCTCAAATTTGGCTTTGGTAGACTATTTGTCCTCTGAGTTGTTTACTTAGTTTGATGAGAGTGCTTTTATCCTGCTGGGTGCTGCACCTCCTATTGTTTGCCATGATTTTCTTCCTTCTGTTATACAGCCTATTGATTTTGTGAGTCCACCAGGTGGCTTGTTTTTTTAATTAGTTCTGTACTTCTTCCTGGTGGATACAGCTGCCTCTATGCAGCTATTAATATGCTTGTACAGCATTTCTCTGAACAGTTCTGCATAGGCAGTGTTCGCAGGGTTTATGGGGGAATGACATTTTGCCATGTTATCACTTAATAGCTGGAGATTAGCCTTAGAGTAGTTCCTGAATATTCCCGGTTTAGCTGGGGGTCCAGGTTTTATTTTTTACTTCAAAGGAGACCATTCTGTGGTCAGACTTTACCAAAAAAAACATTACAGTAGAGGGCGTACAGCACTCTCCCATATTACTGGGGATCAGATCTAGTATGGTTGCACCCCTGGTTGGTGTATTGAGTATCTGGTCCAGGGAGTTTGTGTTTACAAAATCCAGGAAATCTCTGTGCATGTACATTTGGTGTTATATAGGATTCCCAGTTAATAGTGGGGTAATTAAAGTCACACATGAATACGGTATCGGTTTGGATGGTGAAGGTTTCTAATAAGTTTGAATACATGGTATGGGTTTCCTGGGTCATACAGGGGGATGTATAGCTTGCAAGGAAGTGGTATTGGATTTTGCCTATGGTGATTTGAACATGGAGCAGCTCAAGTGCATTGTCCTGTTTCACCAGTCTTGAAGTATATTTATTTTTGATATAAAGAGAAATACCTCCACCTTTAATCCCTGCCTGCGAAATAGCTGGTCTACATGTGTGGAAGGCATTATAACCTTGCACTGTTGGTATGCGTTCCGTGGCTTTAAACCATGTCTCAGTGACCGCATAGATGTCACCATTCTCTAGGGTGAAGACAGCTTCTAAGCAATGGAATTTTTTCTGTTTAGACTCCTAGCACTGAGGAGGATTGCAAACATTAAAAGAAAACACAAGAATGGGTGACATGAATAACTATCTACATAAACTAGAACTAGAGTGGATTCTCAGAACAGGAGCACACAGGGAACCAGGTATTAATAATTACTTATCACTAAAACCAATTTTGAAATAACAATGTAGTTTCATTAGTAGTGTAACATACTTGTGTTCAAGAAATACTTCATTATAGAGTAATATTTTCAGAACGAAGATTGTATGAAGTATTGTACAAACAATAATTTTTATTTGAACTTTTTTAAACATTATTTGTATGTACATTTAATAGATTAAGGTAATAATTAATGTAATTTTAATTTGATTTAATAGAACACTAGCAATCTTGATGTCACACACTCATGCATAATTGACTTTAATTTAATTATAATACATCAAAAGGAGTTTAGATTTAAATATATATCCAAAAACACTAATATAGTACGACTTTAATACTTATAAATATAAGTTGATACCACTATGATGCTCTTCACATGTTGATAGGTATATCGCGAGACAATCTCATATATATGTATTATATTAGTAATGATGTATTTAAAATTGTTTTTGAAGCAGTTTTATACTTTACAATACATGATATGTTTCCAATATTTAATATCTAAATTAATTAAGTGAACAGACGTAAATATTAATTCTTATACATTTAATTATGATATTCATTTTTCGGTATATATTTTATAACATAAGTAGTTATAGGAATAGCTCTATGAGGTTATTGATTAAATAAGTGAAGTTGGCAGATTATTTATTGAAATTTTATATACAGATTTGTGTTATACAGATACATGTATTAATATAGAGTGAACTTCTAGTATTTTTAGAATATATTTACAACATTTATTTAGAGATATAAGAAATATTAACTTCATGAACATATATCTTTATTGTTATCTTGTTTTTTATAATTAAGAGACCATAGAATTATATCTTATATTAAGCTTTATGTACATTAAGGTTTACACATAAAACAATATAGCTAATAAGGTTTTCTTAAACAAGCTTATGGTTCCCGCACATTATGTAGTTTAGGCTTACAATGTATTTAATATAAGCAACAAGATAGTTCTGACGATTGAATTAGTAGAATAAAAACAATATGTAAACAAGTATTAAATTTTTTATTTTAAATTATAGCGCACAAAGATAAGCACATAAAAGACAAGTAATCCACTAGGTATTTTGAAAAACTGCTTTTTGAGAACAACACCTACTGTGTTTAATAGTACACGAGAAAAAATATGAATTTATACTCTCGATGTTCTTTAATTCCATTATGCATAGTATACAATGTTAGCGAAATGCAAACCAGCACTTTAGAAGTAACGATAAATGATTCACTATTTAAGCGCTAATGAGTCCAGACTATGATGTTTAACGAAAGTTAAATTATTAGATAGGACCTTAGGTTTGATGCTTATTTAATACACTTCTCATATGTTAGTTGAACTATAGATCAATTGATTCATTATATTGTTATACACATGTACTACGAAAGCTTTTTATAAATAGAATAGGAATAAAAACTTGACATAAGTTATATGAAGTGTATGAGAACGAACAATGAATAAATGAATGGAAAACTATGCATAACATATATTAACATATTAGAATTTTTATAAAGTTGAATAAGTTTTTAATAATAATTTTTTAAAGAATTTAGGAATAATAGTTAGAATATGAAATGTGACTATTTAAGATTTTGCTAGGACTTTGAAATAAACTGTTATTGTATTTGCACAGAAGAAATGAGCTGCATCTTTAAAGTCCTGTTTGACTTATTACTTAACAAGCTCTTAATTGATATGATTAAGAATTATCTAAAACTGTATAAAAAGGTCTCAGTGACTTGTGTTAGTAGATCTGATGAAGCGTGCGCTCAAGCACGTGAAAGCGCTTATCTTCTGCAGTTTTATGGAATAAAAGAATTTTACTGATTATTTTGGACTTCTCGTGGTGTATCCTGACTACTGTTCTACTTACTTGAACTCCTAGCACTGAGTAATACCTTTCGATTTTCTTGGTTTTGATTTGCTATGTTGGAAGTATTTTCAGTTTGGCATTGCCCAAAAAAGGCACTATGGGGGAAGACAATGTTTTAGCTAATATTTGAAAGCCTAGAGGGGAGAGGTGCAGACCATCCGTGACAAAGCAGCGTGGTCTGTTGGCCATCTCCTTCCATCCTGACAAATACTGCACCCCTTTAGAAGGACAGTAGAAACTAAGTCAATTATTAAAGTCCAACATCTTTTGTTCGTATTGTGGCATCATCCTTGGAGAAGGTAAAATGCTGCTCAATGCTAGGCTCATACCAGCCTGAGTCACATATTCTGAGAGCTGATGTCTCTCTTCATATGGCAGCCCAGTACATCAGATTAAGAAAAAGAAGCTTACAAACCTTTGTGAAAACACACAGCAAATGTGACGTCCAGCAGAGAGTACAATGCATTCTGCTGCTCAAACTCAAAAGGCAGGAGCATAAGACATACAGAAAAATACCTCAGCCACTGCACTTGCCAGCCAGCAAGCAACATACTATTGTGGTCCATTACAGGAAAATGAGATGTGGCTCCACAGAAAGGGGACACACACCCTCTCCATAGGGTGATAAGGAATGCCAAACACCAGTGGAAATGAATGGGCCAACTAAGGCGGGCGTGAGCTTTGCCATGCCAATCTGTATATAAACAAAAACTTTTACAAACGGTGTAATACATTATCAAAAAGGAACAGCAGCAGTATGAGCCCTTTTGGCAAACCAGGAAAGAGGCTGCAGACAAAAGCAAAATATCCATATTATAAATTTCATCACAGACTGTGCTTACCTCCTTCAGCTGCACCCCATTATCCAAGACAGACTGAACCAAGCCTATCGCTGCATCATGTGACAGAGCATTGAGGTTGTACTTAGACCTATAAACAAATGCAGTACAAGGGGAAAAGAAACAGGCATGGTTTACATGTTTACCAGTAAATAATAAAAACAATGCATAATATCAGGTAGGGACATACCTTTGTTGCATGCTGGTAGAGATGTAATTTGGGGAGAGCACCTGCAGTGCCCACCCAATGAAATCCTTGGCTGCATCCACCTTAGCAAACAGTTTCTCTCTTTCATTTTCAGACAGCGTCTTGGAGTCTAAAGAGAAAAGTTGAAAGAAATAGTCACTGCATTATCACTTCACAGACTGCTACCCCTTTACAAATGTTGCATTTATCATGGCAATCTACTCACTTTTCATAGCATAACACTTTATTGCTCTACACAAGACCAGAGCTGCTGGTCACATGTGGCTACTGTGGCAGACATAGGAGGGCACACCAGTATGCAACATTTCTCACCCTTTCCCATTTATGATGGCTCAGGGAAAATATGTAATGGTGTGACAATGCTGTTCCTCACTCTCCACCCCTCATCCAACAAAGCTACATCACTGCATGTGTGGGTAAATCTGGTTCCCATTAACAGTCCGTGCAGGCAACACAAGTGAGCCTTACACACACCGACAACCAAATAAATAAAATGACTAGCTGTACTGTCAGCTTAGTTTGGCACTAAACTTGGCTCTCGTTAAAAAGGGCTGCCAGTAGAACTAAAAGAGATGAAAGTACATTTTTGGAGGGGTGCATTAAAATATAAATGCATCTGTATGACCCTACTGGCCCAGAGGAAACCATTCATCTATGATGCTGATGTGGATTCAAAAGCAGATAAGCCAAAAGAATAAAGAAACAATACTGTGCTTCCAGAGGCAAAATGGGAAAGGATGACTAAAAAAGAAGTTATGTACTCACCATAACATTCCATGTTTGTAGTCCATCTCGTCCTTCATTCTTACATATGGGATCGGAGCCAATCCTCAGCTCCGACTCAGCCTATTAACAAGCTCGAAGTCTTCTAGTTGGCTCGTGGCTAGGTAGGTATCCCATGGTGCACCAGTACAATCCCCAGATCTTTTTTGCTGCTAACTAGGAGAAAAAAAATAACAAACCTACAGAAAGAAGCCAATACTAAAAGGTCTCCAGAGAATAACAACAATATTTTCTGTCTCCAGGTACTTCCAGGATGTGGGTAGGAGGGTGGGTTTGTAAGAATGAAGGCGAGATGGACTACAAACATGGAACGTTATGGTGAGTACATAACTTCTTTATGTTCTGTAGTCCTATCTCGCCTTCATTCTTACATATGGGACAGCGTCCCTAGCACCTAACTCTTGGGTGGCTCAAGGAAAAATACTGCAGAGTACAGTGGAACCAAAGGATGCTCTACCCCTGGAGGTTAAGTCCAATTTGTAATGAGTAATAAAGGTGTGTGGGGTAGCCCAAGTTGCTGCTGCATAAATATTATCACGTGGGACGCTGGCCTGAAAGGCTGCAGAGGTAGACTGAGATCTCATAGAATGAGACTTGATTTTGAAAAGTAAAGGTCTACCCTCAGAGGTGTAAATGTAAGCTATACAGCTAGAAATCCAATTTGAGAGAGTCACTTTGGAAACTGGTAAACCTAACCTGGATTCGGAGAAGGAAATAAATAATTGATCTGATTTCCTGAATTCCTTCATCCGGTGCAAATAAAAACATAATTGTCTATGGAAATCCAAGTGATAAAATAAGAAGTTATGTACCTACCATAACGTTCCATGTTAGTTGTCTTCTTCTTGCCTTCTTTCTTGCTGGATGGGTTCGGAGCCGATCCTCGGCTCCGACTCGGCCATCTTCAAAAGCTCGAGAGCTGCTTACTGGCTCGAGGCCCTATATCCCATGATGCCTGGCGCTAGATACCCAGATCTCATTTCGTAAGTCTAACTGCAGACATAATAATAAAGGAATTCTGTCCTAGAGTGCATAAATCCTACTGAAGAGACTACTAATCAGAAGGAATAGCCAGAGAAGACTCAGCCAGTGATAAAAAAAATAAGGAACTCTTCTCAGTCTACTAGGATAGGGGGATGGAGGGTGGGACGCAAGAAAGAAGGCGAGAAGAAGACAACCAACATGGAACGTTATGGTAGGTACATAACTTCTTAATGTTAAGTTGTCTATCATCTCGCCTTCATTCTTGCTGGTTGGGACAGCGTCCCTAGCACCTCAATCCTGGGTGGCTCATCGGAACAGACTCTTCAGAACAGTGGAACCAAAATCAGCTCTGCTCCTGAAGGCCACGTCCAGCTTATAATGTGAAATGAAGGTATGAGGCTTGGCCCATGTAGCTGCCACACAAATAGTTTCCATTGGCAATCTTGCCTGAAAAGCCACTGAAGTAGCTAGAGCTTTAGTGGAGTGACCTTTTGGTCTAGCAGGAAGCTCTTTATTCCTTAGTTGATATATCAATGTAATAATAGACGTCAACCACCTAGATAAAAGTTACTTTGGACACTGGTAGACCTTGTTTACCCTCAGCATAGGACAGGAACAGCTGGTATGATTTTCTGATTTGCTTAGTTCTATGCAAGTAAAAACGTAACCGTCTATGAACATCCAACTGATGCAATTTGTACTCCGCCTTGTTGGAATAATTTGGAAAAAACACAGGGAGATCAATAGACTGATTCAAATTATTCTCAGAAGAAACCTTTGGAAGGAAGGAAGGAAGGAAGGATTAGTCCTGAGAGAAACTCTGTCATTGTGGAAAACTAGATAAGGAGGGCGAACACAAAGAGCCTGAAGTTCAGAAACTCTTCTGGCTGAAGTAATTGCAACCAGAAGGGTTTCCAAGAAAGAAACTTCAAAGAACAAGAAGCTGCAGGTTCAAAAGGTGGCAATATCAAGGAAGCTAAAATCAAATTTAGATCCCACGAAGGTGGGGAATCTCTCACTGGGGGCCTGAGTAAAGTAGTCCCTTTGAGAAAAGCTTTACAAAGCTTATGAGACATAATACTAGTATCTGATAGGCCTGTATGAAAGTTTGAAATTGCAGCTAACTGAACTCTAATCATGGCAGAAGAAAATCCAACATGAAAAAGTTCCGCTAAAAAATCCAAAATATGGTGCACAGGGGCTGAAAAGGGATCTATATTTCTAGTCTCTGCCCAGAAAGTGAAACGCTTCCACTTACTAGCATAAGTCTTTCTAGTGGTAGACTTATGCGATGATAAGATGATTTCACGCACCGAATGGGAGATGTTCGGAAGCCTGGCTAAGGTCAGAAGTGGAGCAATCAAGCAGTGAGAGCTGGAGAGATTGAAGGGATTGGTGCAGCCCGCCTGATTGATGGATCAGGAGGTCTGGAACTGGGTCCAGGGCTGCTCCAGAAGGTGATGATGCAGGAACGGGAACCAAATTTGTCGAGGCTAGTAAGGGGCAATGAGGATCATCTTGCATCCCAATGCGGTAGCTTTCTGTATTAGTTTGGGAATCAGGGGAAACGGAGGGAATGCATAAAGAAGTCCCTGAGGCCAATCGTGAACTAGAGCGTCTCTGGGGGAGCGTCCGGGAAGAGGGAGGAAAGAGAAGAAATTGTTGCACTTGCTGTTGAAGGGGGTGGCAAAAAGGTCGCAGCAAGGCTGACCCCATTTGCAGAAGATTTGGTCCGCCACTGTCTGATTGAGAGACCACTCGTGAGGCATGAGAATTGCTCTGCTCAGCCTGTCCGCTATAACGTTGGACTTCCCGGGGATGTGCTGCTATCAGAAACGTTGAAGAGATCGCCCACTGACAGAGTCTGAGTGCTTCTCGACATAGGGGGTAGGACCTGGTTCCGCCCTGCTTGTTGATGTACCACACTACCGACATATTGTCGGTTTGAATTGCAATGGTCCCGGTGGGAAGAGAGTTCTGAAGAGCTTACAACGCCAAAAGCACGGCCCTCATCTCCAAGACATTGATATGCAGATGGTACTCGTGAGGCTGCCAGGTGCCTTGGACTGTTCTGCCCTGAAAATGCCCCCCCCCCACCCGATCAGGGAGGCATCCATGGGCACCGTAGCCACTGAAGGAGGAAGACCAAATGGTCTGCCCTGGGGTACTGAAGGGGAAACCATCCACCAAGCAAGTTGGTTTTTGCATGTCTGTGTGATCATTATCTTGTGAGACATTGGAAGTTGCTGGAAAGACCATTGGGTGAACAGCATCCACTGAAGAATTCTCATATGAAAATGAACAAGGGGAACTAGTATGATAGCCGCTGCCATGAGACCCAAGGTTTTTAGGACGAATCTGGCCTGAATTTTTTTGCATCCTAATAAGACCTGCACATGTCGGCGAATGTCTAACACTCTGTCTAATGGCAGTCTCGCTGACATGTCCTTTGTATTTAAGTTTGCGTCCATAAAGGTAATAGATTGACAAGGCGACAATGCAGACTTTTCAAAATTTATTGTGATACCCTGTTTGGAGCAAGTTTGGATGGTGTAGTCTCTGGCTCGCAGCAGTAAGGAGCCAGTCGTCTAGATATGGAAACACCTAGAATCCTTGCTGTCTCAGGTGAGCGGTAACTACTGCCAAACATTTGGTGAACACCCTGGGGGCTGTTGTGAGACCAAAGGGCAGAGCTCTGAAATGATAATGACTGGCTCCCAGCTGGAAGCAGAGGAATCTTCTGGAGCATCTGTTTATTTTGATATGGTAGTACGCATCCTGAAGATCTATGGAGCACATCCAATTGTCCTGACCCAGAAAGAGTAAAATGGACTGTAGCGTGACCATCCGGAACTTCGTTCTTTGAACAGACCTGTTTAGTCTGCTGAGATCCAGAATGGGTCTCCAGTCCCCTGTCTTTTTTGGTACCAAAAAGAACCATGAGTAAATTCCGGATCCTTGCTGGTCTGCTGGGACTGGCTGGATGGCTCTTTTTCTTAGCAGTTTTGATATTTCTTGAACTGCTTGATCCCTTACATTGGGTGGAACATCTGGAAGGGATTTGTTGGGAATGTAGGGGGTGCAAAAGAAGGGGATTTTGTAGCCTTCGGATATGATAGACAGTACCCATTTGTCTTGTGTTATACTTTGCCAG
The DNA here is from genome assembly GCF_019279795.1 of Protopterus annectens. NCBI lineage: Eukaryota > Metazoa > Chordata > Ceratodontiformes > Protopteridae > Protopterus > Protopterus annectens. The sequence goes on from NC_056743.1 coordinate 1,942,876,559, forward strand.
GCTTTTGGGTACAGCAATAATCTTCCCCCGACTGCCTCCGAAGTTGGACAGCCGGGCAGCACCTCAGGGATGCTGGAAGGGCTTGTCAGAGAAAGATTCTCTGTTGCCCTTATTTTGCGTACCCCCTCTGCCCCGAGGGCGGCGTCTATTGTTGCTCCCTCCTCTGCCCCTGGAGGGGAACTCTCCATGTGTGTCAGGCACGGCTCCCTGGGGTTTCCGGAACCACATCTTCCCACTCTTCTGACCTTTGGGATACGGTCTTGAAGGAGTGGAAAAACAGACTCCCACAGCATTGAGAGAGTCTTGCCCTCCTGCTCACACCTGGTAAGGGTATCCCTCACCTGTGGTCCAAAAAGAGCAGAACCATCAAAGGGGGTGTTGGTGAAAGACGCCCTGAAGGGTTCCACAAAGTTACATAATTAGAAGTTATGTACCTACCATAACGTTCCATGTTAGTTGTCTTCTCTCGCCTTCTTTCTTGCTGGATGGGTTCGGAGCCGATCCTCGGCTCCGACTCGGCACTTGCTTTAGCTTGAGAACTCCTTTTACCAGCTCGAGGCAACCCTATATCCCATGATGCAAGGCGGGACTACCTCAGATCTCGTTTGGTAGCTAACCTACCCTGCTAAGGACTAACCTAACATATTTAGGAAACTCAAGTTCATAATAAAGAGTCCTCTAATGAAGGCTCAGGAGGAAACAACCTGATAGGAACTCTTCAAGATCTGTCCAGGCCAGGGGGAAGGAGGGAGGGACGCAAGAAAGAAGGCGAGAGAAGACAACTAACATGGAACGTTATGGTAGGTACATAACTTCTAAATGTTAAGTTATGTACCGCCTTCAATCTTGCTGGATGGGACCGCGTCCCTAGCACCTGTATCCCGGGTGGCTCAATGGAACAGACTCTTGAGAACTGTGGAACCAAAACTGGCCCTGTCTCTGGAGGCCAAGTCTAACTTGTAATGAGAAACAAAAGTATGAGGAGTGGCCCAAGTAGCTGCTGCACAAATGGTATCAATGGGTAGTCTATCCTGAAAGGCTGCAGAAGTGGATAGACTCCTGGTTGAGTGAGCTTTCGGTTTAGAAGATAGTTGCTTGCCTCTGAGAGAGTACACATAGGAAATGGTGGAAGACAACCATCTGGATAAGGTCACTTTAGACACTGGGAGACCCATCCTGTTTTCTGCATAGGAGACAAATAATTGGTCCGATTTCCTGAATTGCTTCGTTCTATGCAAATAGTACCTGAGCTGACGATGGACATCCAAACAATGAAGCTTTTGTTCAGCTCTGTCAGAATAGTTTGGGAAAAAGACTGGAAGATCTATGGATTGATTAATATTGGTTTGAGACACAACTTTGGGGAGAAAGGACGGGTTCGTTCTTAAGGATACCCTGTCCTTATGAAAAACCAAGTAAGGGGAACGGATGCAGAGAGCTTGAATCTCGGAAACCCTTCTTGCTGAAGTTACAGCCAGCAAAAATATAGTTTTCCAGGTCAATAATTTCAAAGAACATGAAGCAGACGGTTCGAAGGGAGGTAACATCAAGGATGCCAACATTAAATTTAGATCCCATTGCGGAGGAGGATGCTTTATCGGCGGTTTTAGGAGAAAAACTCCCCTCAGAAAGGCCTTGCATAATCTATGAGACATAATGTTATTATCATGCAAGCCAACATGATACTTGGAAATAGCAGCCAGTTGAACTTTAACTGAAGATGAAGAGGATCCTGACTGAAAAATCTCAGCCAGGAAATCTAAAACAGAATGCACAGGAGCAGTAAAGGGATCAATATTTCTGGAATTTGCCCAAATAGAAAAACGTCGCCACTTGCTAGCATAAACAGTTCTGGTGGACAACTTTAGCCAAACCCTTCTGAGGTTTATTTGATTTTTGAACCATGGCATTCATAGCCAAAAGAGCTTCCACCTGGTTTAAAGCCTCCGTCCATTGATTTTTTGGAAGGTCTGGCCATCCGCTTGGCCTAGGCAAGGTATGAAAATGAATTTGTAACCTCTTAAAACCACATCCAAAACCCATTTGTCTTGGGTTATTTGAGTCCAATTTTGATACAAAAGAGAGTTTTCCTCCGAGAGGGGCTTCCAGGGAAGAAGTTTCTGTAGCCCCACAGAGGGAGTCATTGAGTTTGTTTCCTTTGAGATTGTGACCTGTCCTCTCCTCCCCTAGGGGTGGAAGCAGTCCACTGTCTTGGTCTATAAGCAGCTTGTGATTGAGGCCTCCTCTGAACGCCTGTATCTACCCCTCTGAGGCCTGTCTGAAGTGGAAAGGACCAATTTTTTGAAGGCCAATTCCTGCTAAATCTAAGAGGCTGTACTTGTAAGAAATCTTTAACTGTTTGCATGGATTTCGCCTTATCCTCCATCTTTTTAATCACCTCTTCAGCTTTTGATCCAAACAAAACATTATGCTGAACAGGAGCATCCAGTAATTTTGCCTTTACCTGTTCAGGTAAATTTTGTTCCTTTAGCCATGCAAGCCTCCTAATGACTGTGCCAGAGGTCGCAGCCCTACAAGAAGCCTCCAAGGCATCAAATCCACAGTGTAAACCATGCTTCCCAACCTGTTCAGTGGCATGCAATAAGTCATGTAATTCCTTATCATCTGCACAGGCAGAAATGGAAGTAAGCTTTTGTTTTAAGACAGACAATAGAAATTGCTGGTATTTAAACATATGAAACTGACAGGTTAAAGCCCTAATGGACAAAGTAGCAGAAGTGTACACCTTTTTGCCCCATCTTTCTAAGGATCGAGAATCCTTTTCAGTAGGAGTAGGATTTTTGGCAGAAGTGGCCTTAGCTCCCTTAGGACCCTGAGAAATGGTTTCAGGGTCAGCAGAAGGGTTCTTGTATAAAAACTGATGGGAATCAGGAACCCTGTAATATCTATCAGGCTTCACAGGAGCAGGAGGAAAAGAGTCAGAGGGTAAGTTAGCCGCCGAAAAGGCATCATCCACAATATCCAAAACAGGAGGAATAGCCAGGGGTCTATGTTGGGAAGAAGAAGAAATTCTCAGCCTTTCTTGGATTCCGAATACTCCTGTCCTTCCCAGTGGAAATGTTCCCTCATTTCATGCAAAGTTTCCCCAAAACAGAAATCCTCAGGGGGAGAAGCTGAAGGAATGGATTCTTCAGCATCAGAATCCTCATAAGGAGGGAAAGAATATTCCTGATCAGAAGAAGAAACTGAGGAAACAGAAGCCTGATCAGAGGAATCGTAAGAAACATCCTGCCTTGGCCTTTTGTCTGGAGGGGGATGAGAACCCCTAATCATAGTAAGTAAATCCTCCGCCATCATGAGTAACTGTTTCTGTGACTTGGGAGCCAGTTCAGATGAAGCCTGTGTAGAAGTCTTTGATTTTGAAGAAGTCTTTGCCTTTGTCTTTGGCTTTGCCTTTATTAGTAGCTGAGTAGGCCTGAAAACCCCTTCGGAAGCCGGTACCTATACAGCGGCTCTGGACCCATCCGAAGGAGCATTGTCCGAAGGTCCTGCAACAGAAATATTTAAAGGCCTGGTTGGCTCCTCTTGAGAGTCCGTTTCGGCCGTCAGTTCTGAAATGGCTGACGACAGGGGCTGCAAAAGCGCCTCATTGACTAAGGCCGAACCTGAAGCTGGCTCCGCTTGTGCACTATCATCAGATTTGGACCTAGGAGGCCTGTCTTTATCCTTGTGACGTTTGTGAACTCTGGTAGCCGGGACCGTATCAGACGACATTTTGTAGTTAAAGCGCCTACCGAAGTAATGAAAAGCAAAATCGTACCTTCGCTTAATTGTACGTTGATTGAATCTAGCACAAAACCGACAACTAGCTACATCGTGGTCAGGGCCCAAGCAAGGAATACAGTAAGAATGAAAATCCTTACGAGGTATTTGCTTCCCACATGAAATACAATTATTAACTTTTTCTGACATTGGAGTGGAGCAAGAAAAAAGTTTCCTCAACGGGGTACTTAGCTTTGAGTGGAGAAGAAAGTCTTCGGACCGAAGTAGATCAGTAAAATTCGTCAGGAGTCAGCCGACCGGCAACTGCGAACTGCCATCACCGCATGGCAAGAAAGACTGGAGAAGATGGCGTCGGCTGTCAGCTTTGTACTCCTGGCGCTCTGACGTCAGGGAGCATGGTTGAACAGCCTACGCCGGACCCAGACTTTGGGATTCTGGCCGACCTGGGGCTGCCTGCCGGCAGGGGAGAACCCTACAGTCATGACTGCAACAGTGAAACACGATGAACATCAGCTGGTCTGATTTTCTGATTTGCTTAGTTCTGTGCAAGTAAAAACGTAACTGTCTATGAACATCCAACTGATGCAATTTGTACTCCGCCTTGTTGGAATAATTTGGAAAAAACACAGGGAGATCAATAGACCGATTCAAATTATTCTCAGAAGAAACCTTTGGAAGGAAGGAAGGATTAGTCCTGAGAGAAACTCTGTCATTGTGGAAAACTAGACAAGGAGGGCGAACACAAAGAGCCTGAAGTTCAGAAACTCTTCTGGCTGAAGTAATTGCAACCAGAAGCTTTTTCCAAGAAAGAAACTTCAAAGAACAAGAAGCTGCAGGTTCAAAAGGTGGCAATATCAGGGAAGCTAAAATCAAATTTAGATCCCACGGAGGTGGGGAATCTCTCACTGGGGGCCTGAGTAAAGTAGTCCCTTTGAGAAAAGCTTTACAAAGCTTATGAGACATAATACTAGTATCTGATAGGCCTGTATGAAAGTCTGAAATTGCAGCTAACTGAACTTTAATTGTGGCAGAAGAAAATCCAGCATGAAAAAGTTCCGCTAAAAAATCCAAAATATGGTGCACAGGGGCTGAAAAGGGATCTATATTTCTAGTCTCTGCCCAGAAAGAGAAACACTTCCACTTACTAGCATAAGTCTTTCTAGTGGTAGACTTATGCGATAAGATGATTTCACTCACCGAATGGGAGATGTTCGGAAGCCTGGCTAAGGTCGGAAGTGGAGCAATCAAGCAGTGAGCTGGAGAAATTGAAGGGATTGGTGCAGCCCGCCTAATTGATGGATCAGGAGATATGGAACTGGGTCCAGGGCTACTCCAGAAGGTGATGATGCAGGAACGGGAACCAAATTTGTCGAGGCCAGTAAGGGGCAATGAGGATCATCTTGCATCCCAATGTGGTAGCTTTCTGTATTAGTTTGGGAATCAGGGGAAACGGAGGGAATGAATAAAGAAGTCCCTGAGGCCAATCGTGAACTAGAGCGTCTCTGGGGGAGTGTCCGGGAAGAGGGAGGAAAGAGAAGAAATTGTTGCACTTGCTGTTGAAGGGGGTGGCAAAAAGGTCGCAGCAAGGCTGACCCCATTTGCAGAAGATTTGGTCCGCCACTGTCTGATTGAGAGACCACTCGTGAGGCATGAGAATTGCTCTGCTCAGCCTGTCCACTATAACGTTGGACTTTCCAGGGATGTGCGCTGCTATCAGAAACCGTTGGGAAGAGATCGCCCACTGACAGAGTCTGAGTGCTTCTCAACATAGGGGGTAGGACCTGGTTCCGCCCTGCTTGTTGATGTGCCACACTACCGACATATTGTCTGTTTGAACTGCAATGGTCCCGGTGGGAAGAGAGTTCTGAAGAGCTTCCAACGCCAAAAGCAGGGCCTTCATCTCCAAGACATTGATATGCAGATGGTACTAGTGAGGCTGCTAGGTGCCTTGGACTGTTCTGCCCTGAAAATGCCCCCCACCCCCCCCCCACCCAATCAGGGAGGCATCCGTGGGCACCGTAGCCATTGGAGGAGGAAGAGCAAATGGTCTGCCCTGGGGTACTGAAGGGGAAACCATCCACCAAGCAAGTTGGTTTTTGCATGTCTGTGTGATCATTATCATGTGAGACATTGGAAGTTGCTGGAAAGACCATTGGGTGAACAGCATCCACTGAAGAATTCTCATATGAAAATGAGCAAGGGAACTAGTATGATAGCCGCTGCCATGAGACCCAAGGTTTTTAGGACGAATCTGGCCTGAATTTTTTTGCATCCTAATAAGACCTGCACATGTCGGCGAATGTCTAACACTCTGTCTAATGGCAGTCTCGCTGACATGTCCTTTGTATTTAAGTTTGCACCCATAAAGGTAATAGATTGACAAGGCGACAATGCAGACTTTTCGAAATTTATTGTGATACCCAGTTTGGAGCAAGTTTGGATGTTGTAGTCTCTGGCTCGCAGCAGGTGATGTCTGGTGGTAGCAGTAAGGAGCCAGTCGTCTAGATATGGAAACATCTGGAATCCTTGCCATCTCAGGTGAGCGGTAACTACTGCCAAACATTTGGTGAACACCCTGGGGGCTGTGGTGAGACCAAAGGGCAGAGCTCTGAACTGATAATGACTGGCTCCCAGCTGGAAGCAGAGGAATCTTCTGGAGTGTCTGTTCATTTTGATATGGTAGTACGCATCCTGAAGATTTATGGAGCACATCCAATTGTCCTGACCCAGAAAGAGTAAAATGGACTGTAGCGTGACCATCCGGAACTTCGTTCTTTGAACAGACCTGTTTAGTCTGCTGAGATCCAGAATGGGTCTCCAGTCCCCTGTCTTTTTTGGTACCAAAAAGAACCATGAGTAAATTCCGGATCCTTGCTGGTCTGCTGGGACTGGCTGGATGGCTCTTTTTCTTAGCAGTTTTGATATTTCTTGAACTGCTTGATCCCTTAGATTGGGTGGAACATCTGGAAGGGATTTGTTGGGAATGTAGGGGGTGCAAAAGAAGGGGATTTTGTAGCCTTCGGATATGACAGACAGTATCCATTTGTCTTGTGTTATACTTTGCTAGGCTTTTTGGTACAGCGATAATCTTCCCCAGACTGCCTCCGAAGTTGGACAGCCGGGCAGCACCTCAGGGATGTTGGAAGGGCTTGTCAGAGAAAGATTCTCTGTTGCCCTCATTTTGCATACCCCCTCTGCCCAGAGGGCGGCGTCTATTGTTGTTCCCTCCTCTGCCCCTGGAGGGGAACTCTCCATGTGTGTCAGGCACGGCTCCCTGGGGTTTCCGGAACCACATCATCCCACTCTTCTGACCTTTGGGATACGGTCTTGAAGGAGTGGAAAAACGGACTCCCACAGCATTGAGAGAGTCTTGCCCTCCTGCTCACACCTGGTAAGGGTATCCCTCACCTGTGGTCCAAAAAGAGCAGAACCATCAAAGGGGGTGTTGGTGAAAGATGCCCTGAAGGGTTCCACAAAGTTACATAACCGCATCCAAGCATGCCTCCTCAAGGCCACGCCTGTGCCTGCGGCCCTACTTGCACCATCAGCTGCATAGGAGATGAGCCGCATGGAGGAGTTTACTACCGAATTAAGAGTCGCCAAGCTGGGAGGCAACCTAAGCCTGGGCCCCCGCAGCTGATGGATCTTGAAGGGTATTGCCTAGCTCTTTAAGGAGATCCCTTTGAAGGCAGGTAAAGTGGCACAAGTAGTTCAGCGACCTCATTGAGAAGGTCATATCTGTTCATCGTCCTAGATGATTCCTTATAAGGGGGATGGACAGACTAAGAAGTTTCAGCCAACTCCTTTTTTGTGGCCGCTGCTACCACCATGGCATCAACGGGAACACCCTTTGTCAGAAATTGCTTGTCCTGTGGTGCAGTAATAAATTTTGTGGATCTTCGGGGGGTTGGTTCCACTGTGTCTGGGGCTGACCACGCCTTCTGAGCCACCACCGACATCAATGGATCGAAAGGCAGACACCCCCAAGAGGTGGAGGGTCGGAAACCAAACGCGTCCAGGAATACAGACTCATCCTCGGAAGGGTTAAGGGTAGTCCAGTTCCCCCTCTGCCTAAGTATCTCAAGGATGTCTGAGAGAGAGACGTCCTCAGAGGGGGACCTCGGGGACCCTTCCGAATCCTCTAAGTCGGTATCTGAAGTGACAGACTCAGGAGAGTCAACATGCTTCCTCTTGCATTTCCTCTGTCGAGGGGGCTCCTCTGAATGATCGGGGAGGCTTCGGAAGAGGAAGATACACCCAATGGGGTGCCCTGGAGCGCTTGTTCCCCACGCTTAGGGTCTGAAGGAGGAGCAGAGGTAGACGCAGGCACCATGGGGGGGAGGAGCCGATGAGGCTGATCATGGGGCTGACTCAGAGGCCAGCACACTCCTCATGACCTACCATGGCATCAACGGGAACACCCTTTGTCAGAAATTGCTTGTCCTGTGGTGCAGTAATAAATTTTGTGGATCTTCGGGGGGTTGGTTCCACTGTGTCTGGGGCTGACCACGCCTTCCGAGCCATCACCGACATCAGTGGATCGAAAGGCAGAGACACCCAAGAGGTGGAGGGTCGGAAACCAAACGCGTCCAGGAATACAGACTCATCCAGGAATACAGACTCATCCTCGGAAGGGTTAAGGGTAGTCCAGTTCATCCTCTGAAGGGTTAAGGGTAGTCCAGTTCCCCCTCTGCCTAAGTATCTCAAGGATGTCTGAGAAAGAGACGTCCTCAGAGGGGGACCGCAGGGACCCTTCCGAATCCTCTAAGTCGGTATCTGAAGTGACAGACTCAGGAGAGTCAACATGCTTCCTCTTGCATTTCCTCTGTCGAGGGGGCTCCTCTGAATGATCGGGGAGGCCTCGGAAGAGGAAGATACACCCAATGGGGTGCCCTGGAGCGCTTGTTCCCCACGCTTAGTGTCTGAAGGAGGAGCAGAGGTAGACTCAGGCACCATGGGGGGGAGGAGCCGATGAGGCTGATCATGGGGCTGACTCAGAGGCCAGCACACTCCTCATGATCTCGAAGGCGCCCCTTCCCGATAGCGGAGAAGGCTCCAGCTCCGAAGAAACCGGAATCCTTCCCGGCACCGAGAGAGACGGCTCCGAAGCCGATGTAGGAGCCAAATTCACCTACGCCGAAGCTCTGAGAGGGAGAACGGGGTCGGACAAGGGTCCGATGCCACTCGCCCCCCTCGGAGCCGACGAGGGAGTCCCAGCGCCCAGATCCCTCCAAGGACGGCACCATGGAGGCGATCGGAGCCAACGACGGAACCGAAAGGATAGGTATCGGCGCCGACAGTTCCACAATCCGAGCCCCAACAAGCTCCGGCTCCGAACGATAAGGGGGGGCTGGATAATATTTTAGCCAGGGCCTGCGATTTTAGAAGCCTGCTCACCACTCTCTCCACATCATGGTGAGATAGTCTAGAAGACCGAGAAGAGTGGGATCGGTGACTTCGCTCCGACTAACAGAGGCGACCCCGGAGCCGAGTGTATCGACTCTAAGGATGGAGATCTACAGCGTTTTCGGCTACCTGATGGTTCCGACACCAGAGTCGGGGCTGACTGGGAGACAGGTACTTCGGATCCAGCCGGAACTGAAGTTGAAGCAGACGCCACACCCGACGACGACTCCGAACTGGGAGCCGATGGCTTTGTTGGCTTGGAGGGTTTCAGTGGCTGGGCCTTAGCCGGTGACCCTTCAGGTTTGAGCAAACCCCTAAGGATTAGCTTATTCCTATGTTCCTGCAGGACTCTAGGACTAAAGCCGTGGCACAACAAACAAGAGTCCTGCAGGTGTAGGGAGCCCAAACAGTAGACACAAGAGGTGTGACCATCCGTCAGTGAAATCTTCTTACAGCATGAGTCACACTTCTTGAATCCAGATACTTTCGTATCTTTGGACATTCCTGTAAAAGGAAATATCAATCGCAGAAAAAGACAACAGAAAGGAAATAGGTAACCAGTAAAACACACAGCACTCAGCGCAAGTTACCACACCCTAACAACACACACACACTATATATCTAAGAAATAGTAAATAAACCCACGGATATATAACAATTTCTAATAAAACTACTATATAAATATTAAAGAACAAGGATTAGCCTCTAACTAAAAACGGCTACCTTGAAGAAAACAAAAGGGGGAGGGGGGAAGGGGAAACTAACAAAAAACGAGTTTCCGAGGAAAAAGAGACTAAAATACAAAAGTTAACTAGAACTACTATTCTAAAGGATAACTACAGTACAAATTTTTATAAAAGCTAATAATAAAATAGAAAAATATGACCCGAGCCAGCAAAAGCAACCTCGCAGCAGAAGCGGCAAACGAGATCTGGGTATCTAGCGCCAGGCATCATGGGATATAGGGGAGCCTCGAGCTAGTAAGCAGCTCTCGAGCTTTTGAAGATGGCCGAGTCAGAGTCAAGGATCGGCTCCGAACCCAACCAGCAAGAATGAAGGCGAGATAGAAAGATAGAAAACTTAACATCCTGTATTCCGCTGCGTTGGAATGATTTGGAAAGAACACTGGAAGTTCTATGGATTGGTTCCAAGTGTTACAGGAACAGACCTTGTGGACAAAGGAGGAAATAGTACGAAGAGATACTCTGTCTTTGTGAAAAATCAGATAAGGGGGTTTAACAGATAATGCTTGTAACTGACACCAGTCTAGCAGATGTAGCGAATTTTAGTCTTCTGTTAAAGTACAAACTTGCAGTTTTAAAAGCACTGTATTTTTCATTTTTTCTGTTTCCTAATTGTGTGTTTCTGAACAGTGTGCTGTGTGTCTCTCTGCAGTTATTTTGCTATATCACTTCTTTGTTATCTGATATTTAACAGCCTAGACGGATTCCTCTGTACTTTAAGTGCTAACCACAAAGTTTGAGAAAACATTTTATGCTCAACTCCTGAGTGACTTGCTTGGCTACGAGCATCTGCATTACAAGCTGAAGCTAAGTGAAACTTGCAGTAGTGAATTTTAGTCTTCTGTTAAGTACAAACTTGCAGTTTTAGAAGTACTGTATTTTCATTTTTTCTGTTAGTTCCCCACCCTCTGCCTGTTCCTGTGTTGCTATTACTGTTAGTGGCGCTGGAATTGCCCGTCCCTCCTGTAAGTCTGCATTAGAACACTCCTCCTGAGTCCATCTCATTTGCTCACTTAACAGAGTACAGTTAGAGCATATTCTGAGTCTAGTGTTCACTCTACTTAATACAGAGAGAAGATTTGAGAAGGCCAGCCCACTTAGGTTCTTCCTTCTTATCTTCTTGCACTTAAAAAAAAAAAAAAGAATTTTTGCACTTTATTCATTTGCTAAAAAAAAAAAAAAAGAATTTTTGCACTTTATTCATTTGCTTTTACTGTATTTGTGTTTCCTCCTACTTTATTTTGCTTTTCTTAAAAGTACTCAATTTTATTTACTCTGCTGCATTTATTACTGCTTGGTCGTAGCCTGATTAAATTGCAACTGTTATTCTAAGTCTTGGTTTAAACACTTGGGCTTCATACATACTGTTTTACATTAAGAAGGTTTGTGGTCTGCACTGCTGCGGCAGGACAAGTAGCGTACATCCTTCTAAGCTGGGAATTGCTGATTGAAGGCCCAGTGTCTGCTATTCTAAAAGTGTATTAGTTCTGGCTTAAGCACTTGGGCTTCAGGCCAGTTATTCTACATTAAGAAGGTTTGTGGTCTGCACTCTTGTGGGAGGAGAGGCTGGATTCTGCCCTTCTGAGCTGGGAATTTCTGGTCACAGGCTTATTGTGACTGCTTATTTGAACTGTTTCTTTCTGAAATTGGTGCGCCTTGTTGCTGTAGCATAGAACAGATTCGGGCCTGCTGAATCTAGCTTTGTTTGTATAACTTGAGCACTGATCCAGGCCATATTTTTGGGGGGAAGGTTCCCCTGCACCCTAGTAAGCAGGGGTGTGCAGTTAGAACTTGTCTGATTGAAGACTGCTGGAACAGGGCTCAGTTTTGAGCTTTTTTCTGGTTAAATGGGTAACTTGTTTAAGTCAGTTTGCTCATTTTCTATTGTTTTATATATATATATATATATATATATATATATATATATATATATATATATACATATATTACACTTTATTCATCTGCTTTCTTCCTACTTTATTAATGGGGACATTGACTACAACTCTGACCTGCAATATATAACAATAAGTATCCCTTTCTGTGCTTTTAAACTGTTTTTTGAGTGTATCTGCTTTATTTTCGGAAAAAAAAAAATATGTATGTATATATATATATATATATATATATATATATATATATATATATATATATATATATATATATGTGTGTATATATATATATATATATATCATATACATATACATATATACATATACATATATACACACACACACACACACACACACACACACACACACACACACACACACACACACACACACACTTCCTTCCCCCCTTTCTAAGCTAGTACAGTCCAGTTTTCGGGTTAGTGCTGAATTCAGGGCTGTGATACAAATCTCTATGTTTGCCCATGCCTTACTTGGACAGAAGGAAGTTTCTCTGTTCACCTGTGAGAGAGGGGAGCTTTGAGCAGCCTATCTGTCCCTGGAGGAGTGGTTTCAGCCCAGAAATTAGTAGTTTATTGGCCATTTTGGGCTAAATTCTATATCTTTCATTTCCCTGCTATAAATACCGTATTTGCACGGTTTTGCGCACCGGACAGCACTGGTTAGCTAGGGTAAAACTATTTCCGGCTCCACAAAGTCTACTCTTCAATTTTTCCCTTGGAACTAGACAAACGTTCAACTTAAGCACTCAAGCCATTCATTTCTCAGTCCGGCACCTGCTCAAAACGTATAGCAAGCACTTATAAACCCTAGTACTAGACCCTCCCGTACTGTACAGAAAGACAAGGTTCTCTATTCGACCTTACCAGCCATCCAGTAAAACAGTTCACTGTACCTATACAGGCATGTCTAAAGGGCAGTTTCAGGTGTACTCTCCAGTCCAACTGGTGAATCTGGGCATTTTGAGGCAATGTTACAACTGCCTCATGTACACAGACAACCCCCTCCTCCTACCACCAAACACGAATACATGCAAGAGATGCAGTTATACAGCCAAACTAGAGGCTAAGCTCTCTCAACCCAAGACTGGGTCAGACAGTCAAGAGGAGAAGGGAAATACTTGCATCACACCACCAGTCTTACATAGACCCATTAAACCAGCACTGGCAAAAAACACACAAATACATGAAAACATACTCGGAGGCTCTAAATAAAAATCTGCAAAACCAACAGAGACCTCCAAAGCAAACATCCAAGCAACCTCCACCCCCCAACACAAACCATGAAACACAGACTTAACAAAACCAGTGTGCCATGCAATCACAGCCCCTAAGACAAAATAACATACCCAACATACTAGTAATAGGTGACTCTATAATCAGGGACACTGACGTCCCACTCACTAGGCTGAATAAGGAGAGGGCTACTGTTAGCTACCTGTCGGGTGTCAGGATCCGCCATATAACACAAGCACTCAGGTCACTCCAGAACAAGTACAAATATGACTCTGTCATTGTCTATGTTGGTATGAATGACCCGAGCCATACCTCCCTGAACTACATGAAGAGAGACATGGAAGAGCTCTCTGATCACATAGCCCAGGCCGGTATAACCCTGACCCTGAGTAGCATCCTGTCCTCACCAAGAATGATACCATGTATAAAGAAAAAATTCTCGATTTCAGCAACTGGCTACGTTTCTGGTGTCATTCAAAGGGGATCCAGTGTCAGTCCGCCTGGGATGACATGCTGGACAAGCCACGATGCTTCGCTAGAGACGGCTTGCATCTGTCACCCTTAGGCTTTCGAATACTGGCCAAGGCTCTTGCCACCCCCATAGTGCCTTTTTTAGGCAAGGCTCAAAAGACAAACCCACCGCCGTAAATAGCACAAGTAACAAAAAACTGAGGGTAATGCTACTCAATGCCAGAAGTCTAAACCTCAAAATGCACGCACTCGAGGCACTCCTCGGTATGGAGAAAATCGATATAAGTGCAGTAACAGAAACCTGGTTTAAGGCTCCAGAGAGCACCCCAGCACTACCAGGCTACAACTCATACCATACATTTCGGCCACAGAACCCAAACCGAAATACAAAAGGCGGGGGCATATCCATATTCATCAAGGATACCCCCATCTCCAGGTTAGTGGCACAGCACGATGATTCAGAGATCATCCATGTGCAACTAACAATGGGCAAAACTGCAATTCAAATTGTAGCTTGCTACAGATCACCCACCATGTCCCAGGACCCCCATTCCGCATTTCTGGAAACACTGGGAAACATAAAGGTCCTACCAAACACCCTACCATTGGGTGATTTCAATTACCCAAACATTAACTGGGAGAACTACTCAAGTACTAACTCCCTTGCCCAACTTTTCCTAGAATTTATAAACTCAAACGCCCTGGTTCAACTGGTCAACACTCTCACCAGAGGTGACAACATATTGGACCTGGTCATCACAAACATGGGTGACCGGTGTTCCACACCAGAGGTCAACCACTCGCTGGTTAGATCTGACCATAAGCAAATCACTTTGGATATCCATATTTCACCCCCAACCCCAGACAAGAAAACCACCGTGAAAAACTTTTTAAAATCAAACTTCACGTTACTTAAGACCGAAGTGGAAAGTTTCAAAGCCCCCATGCTGAAGGATAACACTGTCCAAGCTGCAAAATCCTTTACTAATGCATTCTACAGGCAGCTACAAGAAAGCATGGATCGTGCCATCCCAAGCAAAACCAAGACTCACTCCTCCAAGAAAAGGAAACCAGTCTGGTGGACTCCTGCCACAAACAAGCTATACAATAGAAGGAGGAAACTAGTACAGAAGAGAGTAAAATCCCAAGAAGGGAAGACATCCCTGATCAGTATCAGCAAGAAACTACGATCCCTCATAAAATCATCCAAGGCGAGCTTTGAAAGAAAAATTGCCAAGGACTCCAAAGATAACCACAATGCATTCTTTAGCCATGTCAAGAATCTAAGTGGCAATACTCAGATCTGCTCGGAGTTAGTGCAGAATGGCACAAAATACACTGAACCGACCGATAATCGTCAACATCCTGGCAGACAGGTTCAGAGCAAATTTCACCCCCTCCTTCACCCCCAAAAGGGCCCATAACCATACCAGAAGAATGCAGAGTCCCTGTAATTACAGACACTCAGGTTAAAACAGCCCTCTCCAAAGCCAAAAACACAGCATCAATGGGACAGGACGGTGTCCCAGGCTGCATCCTACACGAGCTCAAAGATGAACTAACCCCTCACCTAAACACACTGTTCAAACTCAGCCTCTCCACAGGCTATATACCCATAGAGTGGCACACAGCAACAGTTATTCTGCTCCACAAATGTGCAGCCACAACAGACCCCGGGAACTATCGTCCTATAAGCCTAACTAGCTTGGTCTGCAAGGCTATGCAGCGCATCATCATGGAACTCATTAACAGAGACACTGGGAACCTACAAACACTGGGCCCTACCCAGTTTAGCTTTGTTAAGGGCAGATCATGCCTCCTAAACCTGGTGGACTTCTTTGAGACAGTTCATAGGTTCATACTAGGCTATCTGCCCTAGGGCATTTATAAGCCTAGCCAGAGTGTGTTTGGCTTTCGCCACCCATTTTAAATTAATTTTGCTATGCCCTTTTTCGAGGTTAGTATACTATGCCTCTGTCTAACAGTGACACAGAAGTGATACCCGGGGTAAACCTACGATCTCCCATCCACTCATCAAGATTCCTCTTGAAGAGAGTCAATGAGGGACTCTGCCTAACCTGGACTGGGATTTTATTCCAGAGTGAAGGGAGCCTCTGGGTTATGAATCTGTCCCTCCAGCATGTCCTATTTATTTCAGTGCTGAGGTTCAAGTCTCGGTAGCTCGATGGGATTTGGATTTTCTGAGGTGCAGCATGTCCATTAATTCCGGGTTGGACATGGCTTTATACATCAGGCACAGATCGCCCCTGAGCAGGCGGTATGCCACTGAGTAGAGCTGTAGTTTCTTTAACCGGGCAGCATATGGCATCTGTTTGAGCCCTTTGATCCTCTTGGTGAGGTTACCAAGGCTATAGACGAGGGAAAGGTGGTACACACAGCCTACCTAGACCTCCCTAATGCCTTCGACACCACTCCCCATTCTGGTATTATAGACAAGCTCACCAGCCTGAACATAAACCCCTACGTCACAAGATGGGTTGCCAACTGGCTCATGGACAGAACCCACATGGTGACAGTTGCGGGAGCTAGGTCCGACTGTAAACCGGTTACAATTGGCGTTCCCCAGGGCTCAGTCCTAGGACCCCTCCTGTTTGGCATATACTTCTCAGAGGTACAGGCAAGCACAGGACGACTATGGCAGACCAAGTTCGCAGACGACTGCAAACTAGGGGCTATAATTGACTCTCCGGCTGACACAGACATCCTCCAAAAGGGTCTCACTGAGATGGATACCTGCTGTCAAAATCATGGCCTCAAGCTAAATGACAAAAAGTGCACAGTCATCCCCTTTGGAAAAAACAAAGTGCCCACAAACTACCACATAGGTGGTAATCCCCTAAATACGGAAGACGTAATAAGGGATCTGGGGACCCAAGTAGATAGTAATCTCACCTTTGATAATCACATTGCCAAAGTGGTTAGAAACTCCTTCTACGTGGCCCACCTAATCACAAAAGGGTTTGCATCCAGATCAAAAGAAGTCATTGTGCCCCTCTACTCATCAGACCCATCAGAGTACAACGTCCCCTTTGGGATGTAACTTACAAGACACCTGCAACAGCTGGAAAGACCACAGAAGTACCTCACCAAGAGGATCACTGGCCTCAAACAGATGCCCTACGCAGCTCGACTGAAGAAACTCCAGTTGTACTCGGTTGCATACCGCCTACTCAGAGGTGATCTCTGCCTGACATACAAGGCCATGTCCAACCCATAATTGATTGACATGCTCCACCTAAAGAAAACCTTATCCCCTCAAGCCACACACTCTAGGGATCTAAACCTCACCACAACAATAAATATGATGTGCTGGAGGGATAGATTCCTGTCCCAGAGACTTCCCATGCTTTGGAACAAGATCTCAATCTATATTAGGCAGAGCTCCTCGCTAACACTCTTCAAAAGAAACCTTGACGAGTGGATGGGAAACAGAAAGTTTACTTTGGGGATCACTTCAGTGGCTCTGCTGGACAGAGGCACAGGGAAGTAATCTAAGGGGGCAGCGAAAGCCAACACATTCTGGCTAGGCTTATAAATGCCTTCGGGCATATAGCCTAGTACCAACCTATGATAGCCACCAGAAACAAAGTCTTCCGAGACAAAAATTTCAAAGGCGATGAATGAGAAGGCTCAAAGGGCGGAGATGTCAATTTGGATAGCACAAAATTCAAATCCCATGAAGCAAAAGGTTCTTGAAATGGGGGTCTTAAAGTGGCACCTTTGAGGAAGGTTTTGCACAGCCTATGTGACATCAGATTAGAATCTTGTATGCCTAGATGAAAATTAGAAATCACTGCCAATTTTACCCTGATAGTGGCAGCCGCAGATCCCTGGTGGAAAAGCTCAGACAGGCATTCCAAAACCACTGGAATGGAGGCAGTATAAGGGTCAACATTCTTCTCAGCCCAGATAGAGAATCTCCTCCATTTACTGGAATATAGTCTCCTAGTAGAGGGTTTATGAGAGGATGTTAGGATGAGTCACAGTGGGTGAGAATCGTGAAGCCTGACTAGGGATGGAACTGGAGCAGCAAAGCTGTCAGATTGAGGGTGTGTAAAGCGGGATGAAGTGAGCCTGACATGTGCATCAAGAGATCTGGCACTGGGTCCAGAATCCAAGGATCGTCTAGGAGAAGAGGCCCGAGAAAGGGGAACCAAACCTGACGAGGCCAGTAAGAAGCAATGAGGATCAATTTGCTTCCCAGCCACTTCGCTTTCTGAATAACATTGGGTATGAGAGGAAAGGGGGAAAGCATAAAGGAGACCCAGGGGCCAATCGTGAACGAGTTGCGTCTCTCAGTGAC
The DNA here is from genome assembly GCF_019279795.1 of Protopterus annectens. Taxonomy (NCBI): domain Eukaryota; kingdom Metazoa; phylum Chordata; order Ceratodontiformes; family Protopteridae; genus Protopterus; species Protopterus annectens. The sequence continues at coordinate 1,942,894,389 of NC_056743.1, forward strand.
TCCCCCGGAGGGGGGATGAAGTAGCTGCTGCATTTGGCATTGATCGGGCTGGCAAAGAGATCACAGCAAGGCTGTCCCCATCTGTGGAAAATCTGCTCCGCTATTTCCTGTTTCAGAGACCACTCATAAGGCATCAAGATTGACCGGCTGAGCCTGTCGGCTATCACATTGGTTGTCCCTGGAATGTGCATTGCCACCAGAAAATGCTGGGAAGATATCACTCATTTCCAAACTCGAATGGCCTCTCGACAGAGTGGGTATGATCTGGTTCCGCCTTGTTTGTTGATACACCATACTACCAACATGTTGTCTAATTGTATTGCAATCGTCCCCAGCGGCAGAAGGTCGTGGAGTGCTTGCAACTTCAGGAGCACCACCCTCATCTCTAGAACGTCAATATGCAGGTGAGCCTCATGATCTTGCCATGTGCCTTGGACAGTCCTGCCTAGATAATGCCCCCCCCACCCTGTGAGGCATCTGAGGTCACAATGGCAACGGGTTGGCGAGGAACAAATAAAGTGCCCGTGGTTAACTGATAGTCCACCAAATGAGGTCCTTCTTGCAAGAGAGTCTGTCAGCAGTATGTGATGAGATAATGGTAGGTGCTGAAAGGACCATTGGGATGTTAGCAGCCACTGAAGAACCCTCATGTGTAGTCTGGCTAGCGGTACTAGTAGTATGGTGGAAGCCATGGTCCCTAGAAGCTGCAGAATAGTCTTGGCCTAGACCTTTCGTAGTGGAAGAAGACAGTGAATTTGCAGAACCAGATTCTGTACCCTTTCTACTGGAAGATGAGCCAACATATCTACTGTGTCTATCTCCGCGCCTATAAAATGCACAGATTGAGAGGGCAATATGGCACATTTTTCCCAACTGATAGAAATCCCCAACTGGTCATAAAGATAAATGATAGCGTCCCTGGTCTGAAGAAGTAGATGCCTGGTGGGGGCAGTCAAGAGGCAGTCGTCCAGATACGGAAACACCTGGAATCCTCGATGTCTCAGGTGAGCTGTCACTACTGCCATACACTTGGTGAACACCCTGGGGGCTGTGGTGAGACCAAAGGGCAGAACAAGAAACTGGTAATGACTGGCTCCCATCCGGAAGCATACATGACTCCTCGACACCCTGTCCATTTTTATGTGGTAGTAAGCGTATTGGAGGTCTATTGAGCACATCCAAGTGTCTTTCCCTAATAACGGGAGTATAGGCTGCAGTGTCACCATCTGGAACTTGTCCTTCTTTACTGATTCGTTCAATCTGCTGAGGTCCAAGATGGGCCTCCAGTCCCCTGTACATTTTGGCACTAAAGAATCTGGAGTAAGTATCAGATCCTATTTGGTCTGCTGAGATGGATTGGATGACTCTTTTTGCCAGCAACTTGTTGACCTCCACAGTTGCCTGATCCCTGTGATTGGGTGGAACATCCGGGATCCTCTTGGGAACGTAGGGTGGAAGAGAAAAGGGTATGACATAACCTCTGGTAATAATTCTTTGTACCCATTTGTCTTGAATGATACTTAGCCAGGCTTCTGGATACAAAGAAATACGACCTCCGACCGGCTCCAGAGAAGCACAGTAGGGCCCCACATCAGGAGCGCTGGTAAGGCCAGTGCCAAAATGAATCGTGGCCTCCCTGGTTTTGCGGTCCTCCCCTGCCTCTAGGGCGACGTCTACCATTTCCTCCTCCTCCTCTGCCTCTGAAGGAGGAGTCACTTTGTGCATCTTGGAAAAACCTCTGGGACTTCTTAAATCACATTTTACCACCCCTCTGACCCTTAGGGTATGGTCTAGAAGGAACAGTAAAACGTACTCCCACGGCAGAGTGTGTTTTTCCTTCTTGCTCGCACTGGGTGAGTGTGTCCTTTACCCTGGGTCCAAACAATAAAGAACCGAAGGGGGCGTTGGTAAAAGGTAGACTTGAATGGTTCCACAAAATTACACAAACGCATGCAGGAATGGCGTGTTGGGGAACTTCCTGAACCCGCTGCTCTACTCGCTCCACCAGCTGCATACGAGATAAGCCTCATGGACGAGTTGACGATAGAGTTCAAGGTGGACAACTGGGAAGACACCTTGTCAGGGACGCCTTCAGTACATGTACCTTGTAGAGAATCTCCTAACTCCTTAAGGAGATCTCTCTGAGGCTTCGTGAAGTGTGTAAGATAGTTCAGAGAACTAAGAGTAAATGCCGCTGAAGAGAAGATACACTTCCAGTATCTGTCCATCGTTCGAGACTCCTTATTCAGTGGATGAACAGAAGTAGTTTCTGCTAGCTCCTTCTTAGTGGCTGCCGCCGCCACCTCCATGGCATCTACGTGAACACCTTTAGATAAAAATTCCTTTTCTCTGGGTGCAGAAAGAAACTTATTTGGTCTCCTGGGGACTGGCTCCACAGCATCAGGAGTATCCCATACCTTTCGACTAACTAGCTCCATCAGTTCGTTGAAGGGTGGAGACACCCAACAGGCTGAAGGTAGAGACCCAAAAGCCTTCAGGTTCACTGACTCCTCATCAGAAGGGGTGACAGTGGATCAGCCGCACCTCTGCTTAAGGATTTCCAAGATGTCTACGAAGAAGACCTCATCAGAGAACGACTTGGGGGACCCTTCTGACTCCTCAAGGTCAGTGTCTGACGTAAGAGGCTCATCCTGGAAGCCTACATGCTTCTTGAATGTTCTCTTCCGTGGGGGCTCCTTGAAAGGATATTCCAGGGAGGTCTCGGGAGAGTGGGGGCCACCAGCTGGTGGCTCATGAGGCTGCGGGTCCCTGCTGTCCAGAGAGAGTAGGAGCTGAGACAGAAGTAGGTGCCCTTGGGGGGAAGAGTGTCAGTACCCCTGGTAAGAGCTGATGATCGGGACAGCACACTCATCCTCTCGAATGCCGACCTCTTTGGCTCTGAAGACCTCCTTGGCTCCGAGAAGACCGAGGATGCCATCGTTTCCAGAGCCATCGTCTCAGACATGGATGTAGGGTCCGAGCTCACCTTGGCCAACGCGCCAAGAGGAAGATTCGGAACCAAAGAGGTTTGGTTCCAGGCATCCCTGTCAGGGCGGACCGGGGAGCTTCAGCTCCTAGACACCATGGACGACACCACGAGTGCCGGAGCGGAACTCAGATCTGAAACAACCTCAGGGGGAGCTGGAACTGAGGGTTCCACCAGTGGTACCAAACGCTCTAGCTCCAAAAGACCAGCAGGGCTCGGAGGAGGAATCACCGAAGGGGGGACGGATTCAAGTGGCCCCGGGACCGACTGGGTCGGAGCCAACAACAATTTAGGTAAGGCAGATGACTTCAGCAGTCTCAGCACTACCCTCTCCACATCTTCTTCTGATAAACTCCTGGAAGACCTGGAGGAAAGAGTAGGAGAACGGGATCTTTGCAGTATAGGTGACTAATGTAGGGGAGACTGGTAAAGGGTCCATAGACTGGCTCAGTTGAATTCTCTCAGTGGTCGGCTCTGAACTGTTTGGCGCCGACCCTGTAACCACAGTAGAAAAACTCTCGATTGGCTCCGAACTCAGTGGAGCCGATGAGACAGTAATTTTGTCAGGCTTAATAATTTTAAGAGGCGGCTCAGAGACACCAGCCGGTGTGGGGAGGGCCTCTTAGAGGACTTGGACTTTTCCTTTTTAGATTCGTGAAATCTAGCAGAGGAGGAAGAGCTAGCCAGATCTTCCTCAAAAGAGGGCTTTAACAGACCTTTTAGAATGAGCTTATTTTTTCTTTCTTGCAACCCCCTAGCACTAAAAGAGTGGCAAAATAAGCAAGTTTCTTGTAAGTGGATGGCCCCAAGATAGTAAACGCAGTTACCGTGGCCATCTGTTATGGACATCCTCTGTGAGCATTTTATGCATTTTTTAAAGCCAGATGGCTTATGGTCTTTGCCTTCCTTAGACATCTCACAGAAGATGAACTCACACACACAGGAAAGAAAGTGGGAGGACTAGGTCCTCTAACTTAAACGGGCCTAGCCCGGGTAGGAAAGAAAGAGAAACTAGGTCCTCTAACTAAAACGGACCTAGGGGCACAGAAACAAGTAGAGAGGCTCGCGCACACACACACACACACACTACAACAGGAATATAATCTGAATTGATGAAAACACAATAGAACCTCGTTGTGCCTTAACACTACTAACTTTTAGTTATGTACTCACCATAACTTCAGATGTTTGGGATCCATCTCGCCTACATTCTGACTGATGGGTTCGGAGCCGATCCTCGGCTCCAACTCGGCACGCTTATGCCAAAGAACGAAGTCTCTTATTGGCTGAGCTTACTATATCCCAGGATGCACCACTACCAGTCCCCCAGATCTAGTTTGTCCGCATACATGCACACACGCATGCACTGCTTATATAACATTGACAGATGATACAAGATAAACAGTAGAACTCAAACCGTTCAATCTCTTCTGATCTCCAAGGCAGGGGAAGGAGGTGGAGTATTAGAATGTAGCTAGATGGATCCCAAACATCTGAAGTTATGGTGAGTACATAACTAAAAGATGTTATGTGATCCTATCTCGCCTACATTCTGACTGATGGGACAGCGTCCCTAGCACCTAAACCCTGGGTGGCTCACTGGAAAACACTCCCGAGTACCGTGGAACCAAATGATGCTCGCCCTTTAGATGCCACATCCAATTTATAGTGGGAAATGAAAGTGTGCGGGTTGGACCAAGTAGCCGCAGCACAAATCTCAGAAATAGCGAGCTTGGAATGGAATGCAATAGAGGTAGCCATAGCTCTAGTAGAGTGAGCTTTGACAGAAGTTGTAAGTTGTTTATTTGAAGAGGAATAAGCCTGAGTTATGCAATCTCTGATCCATTTGGCAATAGTAGCTTTAGTGATGGTTTTACCCAGTTTATTATCTGAAAAGGACACAAACAATTGATCTGTTTTAATTTGTTGAGTCCTATCTAGATACAAGCAATTGCCTGTGAACATCCAATGTATGGAAGGTGTATTCCGCTTTGTTTGAAAATTTTGGAAAGAAAACTGGTAGCTCTAAAGACTGTTGGAGACAGAGATTGGAACAAACTTTTGGGACAAAAGATGGATTAGGCCTAAGTGATACTCTATCCTTGTGAAAAATCAAGCACGGTGGTTTGATAGATAGGGCTTGAAGTTCTGAAACTCTTCTTGCAGAGGTAATTGCAATTAAGAAGGCAGTTTTCCAAGACAGATATTTCAAATCACATGTAGCAGCCGGTTCAAAGGGGAAGATGTTAAGGCACGGTACCAAATCAAGATCCCACGGAGGCGCAGGATGGAAAACTGGGGGTCTTAAAAGCACAGCACCTTTCATGAAAGTTTTACATAATCTGCTGCTCATCAACGGTGGGTCTATGGAATCGTGAAATTTGGAGATAGCTGCTAGTTGGACTTTAATAGTAGAGACTGAAGATCCTTGATTAAACAAGGATGTTAAAATTTCAAGACCTCTGGTATCGGGCAGTAATAGGGTCTAAGCCTCTGAGTTGAGCCCAGATAGCAAACCTCTTCCACTTACTGTGATACAATTTCTTAGTGGTGGGTTTGTGGGCTGAAGATAAAATGTGAATAACTTCCGGGTCCAAGGTGTGATTTCTGACTAAAGTCGGAAGAGGAGGAGCCAAGCTGTTAATTTCAAAGTGTGAAGGGACTGGTGCTGTTGTCCCGACTGATGAACCAGAAGGTCCGGAACTAGATCCAAGAACCAAGGACCGTCCAGGGTATATTTCTGTAGGTAGGGGAACCATACCTGACGAGGCCAGTACGGGCCAATTAGAATCATTGTGGACCCCAATTGGGAAGCTTTCTGGATGACTTTGGGGAGGAGTGGAACCGGAGGGAAAGCATAAAGCAGTCCTGTTGGCCAAGGTTGGACTAGAGCATCCGTAGCTGTCTCCCCTTGACGCGGGGTCAAGGAAAAGAACCTTTTGCACTTTGTTTTTGGTGTTGCAAACAGGTCAGCACGGAGTCCCCACCTTTGAAAATCTGAGCTGCTACTGTTTCGTTCAGAGACCACTCGTGAGGAGAGAGAATAGTCCTGCTCAGTCTGTCTGCTAATACATTGGATTTTCCTGGAATGTGGGTCGCTACCAGGAAGCGCTTGGTAGCCACTGCCCATTCCCACACCCTCATGGCCTCTCTGCAAAGGGGTAAGATCTGGTCCCTCCCTGTTTGTTTAGATACCAGACCACCGACATGTTGTCTGTGTGGATGGCGATAATGCCTTGAGGGAGAAACTTGTGGAGGGCTTGTAGGGACAGAAGTACAGCCCTCATTTCCAACACATTGATATGGAGAAATGTTTCGTTTGGAAGCCAAGAACCTTGAACTGACCTGCCCAGACAATGCCCCCACCCGTCTGGGAGGCATCCGTCAAGGTGGCCACCGGAGGGGTATAACAAAGGGTCTTCCCTGATTCAGATTGGATGGCAGAAGCCACCAGCGGAGGTCCCGTTTGCACGTTTCTGTAATCAGTATGTGATGATTGAGGGGGAGATCCTGAAAAGACCATTGTGTCGATAATAGCCACTGGAGAATCCTCATGTGCAACCTTGCCAGAGGAACTAGGAGAACCGTGGCAGACATTGAACCTAAAAGTTGCAGGACCATCCTGGCTGGGGCTTTGGATCTTAGAAGCAGGGCTCGGACTTGATCTTGTAATGTTTGTATCCTTTCGGTAGGAAGGAAGATTCGCATTAATTTTGAGTCTATCTCTGCTCCTATGAATCTTATGCTGAGAAGGCAGCAAGACAGACTTTGACCAGTTGAATGCAATTCCCAGGGAAGCACCCAGGGAGATGGTGGCTTGTAGGTTCTCTAGTAGTAGATGCCTGGTGGTGGCAGTCAGGAGCCAGTCGTCCAGATAGGGAAACACTTGGAATCCGAGACTCCTCAGGTGAGCAGTCACTACTGCCAAACACTTGGTGAACACCCTGGGGGCTGTGGTGAGACCAAAGGGCAGTGCACAAAATTGGAAATGACTGTCTCCCAGGCTGAAGCGCAGATACCTCCTGGACGCCTGATGTATCGGTATGTGATAATAGGCGTCCTTGAGATCTATGGAGCACATCCAAACATCTTTCTCCAACAATGGGAGAATGGATTGTAAAGTGACCATTCGGAATTTGGACTTCATGACGGACTGGTTTAGTTTGCTGAGATCCAAAATGGGTCTCAGGTCCCCTATCTTTTTTGGCACTAAAAAGAACCTTGAGTAATTTCCGGATCCGATCTGGTCTGTGGGGACCGGTTGGATGACTTTTCTAGCAGCTTTGAAGCTTCTACGGCTGCAATTTCCCTTTGACTGGGTGGTGGGTCCGGGATTTTTGGACGGTGGGGGTGTGTGAAGGGAATGGTGTAACCTCCGGCAATAATCCGAAGCACCCAGCTGTCCTGAGTAATAGACTCCCAGGCTTTTAGGTGCTTGGAACGGCACCCGACTGGCTCGAGCAGCACAGCCGGGCAATCCCTCATGGAGTGTGGGAGGCTGAAGAGCCACGAAAGGGCTCGCGGTCTCCAGTGTTGCGGGGCCTCTGCCGCCTCTGGGACGGCGTCTCCCAGAAAAATTTCCCCTCCTCTGCCTCTGGAAGGGAATCTTCCTGCTGTTGAGGAAAGAATTTCTGTGATTTATGAACCACATCTTCCCTCCTCTTTAGCCTTGGGATAAGGCCGAAGGGAGTGGAAAATCGTGCTCCTACGGCAGATAAAGTCTTTCCCTCCTGCTCACAGCGGGTAAGAGTGTCTTTACCTTGGGTCCAAACAAAGAGGGCCCATCAAAGGGAGAGTCGGCAAAGGAAGACTTGAAGGCCTCCAAATGACACAAACGGAGCCAGGCTTGTCTTCGTGAGCCACACCTGTGCCTGCCGCTCTGCCCGCCTTCGGCCGCATATGAAATGAGCCTCATGGACGAGTTAGAAATCGAGGTAAGGGTAGCCAACTGAGAGCTAACCGACTGGGCTAGCTGCTCAGGTAGGTTACCTGAGAGGAGTCTGAGAGCTCCTTGACCAGATCCCTCTGTAGTCTGGTGAAATGTGCCAAATAATTCAGGGACCTCACAGTAAAGGCCACTGAACTCAGGGTGCCCTTCCCGTGCACCGGTCCATGCTCCTAGACTCCTTATTAGGAGGATGGACGGACGTTGAAGCCTCTGCCACGTCCTGCTGGGTAGCAGATGCCACCACCATGGCATCTACAGCCACGCCTTTAAGAACCCCTTCTTGGGTGGGGCAGACAAAAATTTGTTAGGGCGAGAAGGCACTGGTTCCACAGTATCTGGATGTTCCCACGCCTCCGACAAACCAAATCTAGGAGCTCGTCGAAGGGCGGAGACACCCAGGAGGCGGAGGGCTGAGCCCAAGGCCTTGAGGAACACAGACTCATCAGCGGAGGGGTTTGGAATTCCAGCCGCCTCGTTGCTTGAGGATCTCTAGAATGTCTGCAAATGAGACATCATCCGAGGCGACTTTGGGGACCCCTCCGCATCATCAAGATCAGTGTCCGATGTAAGAGACTCATCGGGGAGTCCACGTGCTTCCTCTTACACAATCTCTTCCTTGGGGCTCCTCCGAAGACAACTCGAAGGACCCTCAGGAGGAGGGAACCCCAGTGGGGGTAACCTCAGGCCCCGGGCTCCGCTGCCTAGAGACAGGGGAACTGCCAAAGACCCAGTCTCCATGCCCAGGAAGGTGCCGTAAAGCCGTAGAGATGGCCAACGAAGATTTGGCCAAGGCACTCCTCATAGCTCTGAAGGCCGGACCCCCAGAATCCTGGGAGGGTCCAGTCTCGAGCCATGATAGCAGACGGAAGTCCCGCCGAAGCACCGAGAGGGAGGCTTGGAACAGACTGCATTGGTCCCAATCACCCCGGGCCCGGCCGAAGAAGTCCGTGTGCTAAACTCCGACCCGAAGGCTGGGGTTGGAGTAAGGGTCGGAGCCGACCCTAGGATCTCCACTGGCTCCATCAGCACCTGCTCCGGCGGAGCCGGGCGGTCGGAGGAGGAATGGCAATGGAATGGGCTATCGGCTCCGAAGCCAATTGGGTCGGAGCCAAACTAATTTCTGAAAGACTGGGGACTGGAAAAGTCTTTGGAGTACCCTGTCTATGTCCGAATCTGACATACTTGATGACCTGGAAGAGACCGAACGGGTCCGAGTAGGCCTCTCCAAGGGCTCCAAGGGACTAGGGGACCGCTCGAATCGACTCGATAATTATCGGCGAAGGAGTGTCCAAACCAATTTCCATCGGTGCCAAGGGCTTCGCCGAGGAGGAAGTGTCTGGCGGACAACCTTCATCGGCTCCAAGATCAGTGGAGCCGATGAAGGTGACCCGCCTCTCGAGGCCCCAGCCGTCGGCTCAGAACCCAGAGGAGTCGAGGCTGGAGGCATCGAGGCAGACCGTTCCGCCCTCGGCTCCAAGTCCGTGGAGCGAAGGAGAAGCCTGCCTATGTCTTTTGGCGGTCGGTTCCGATGGGCTGGTCGGAGCCGACGTCCTTTTCTTCTTTGCAGGAGAAGGAGAGGAAGCTAATGCCTCTTCAAATGAGGGTTTAATAAGGCCTTTTAAAATAAGTTTATTTTTCCTCTCTTGGAGGACCTCGAGGAAAACGCGTGGCACACGCTACAGGACTCCTGCAAATGTTTGGCGTCCAAACAGTACACACAGAGAGAATGGTCATCTGTTATTGACATTTTGAAACTGCACTTAGTGCACTTCTTAAAACCTGAAGGCCTAGGAGCCTGTGACATTATGGCAACCAATCTAGTGAACAGCAAAAACAAAACACACTATCACAGAAAAAATTCTTTTTTTTTTTTTTTTTTTTTTTTAAACCAAAGACTGTCACAATAGAAAAATAACTAAAAGGATCCAAGAACCCTAAAATAAAACGGGACTTGAAAGACAACTGACTGACAGGGGAAGGCCCTTCAACTCAAAGGGGACCTCTAGTCAGAAAATACGCAATCACCACACAAAACTTTTACAAAAAAGTTCACTCGTACACAAAAACACAAGATAGCTGTTAAAACAGCTTTTTGTTGAAATTTTAGGAAATCCCCGACAGGAAAGTAAGTGAAAAAAACACTACTTAGCTCAGCCAAGCTCGAGACCACGTCTTTGCTTGTTAGCGGCAAACGAGATCTGGGGGACTGGTAGTGGTGCATCCTGGGATATAGTAAGCTCAGCCAATAAGAGACTTCGTTCTTTGGCATAAGCGTGCCGAGTCGGAGCCGAGGATCGGCTCCGAACCCATCAGTCAGAATGTAGGCGAGATAGGATCACATAACATCAGAAATTATTAGCAAGCGGAGGCTCCGCAAAAAAGTTATTATTTACAGTATTTAAGCAATCACACACACCTTAAACTACGCGCAAAAGGCCCCTACAACTACTAATATCAATGGTCTAAACAACTATAACAACGAAGTAATAACTGGCACACAGGATACCAAGTACTAAGGCCAACTGTTCTTAAACAAATTGCACGCAAAAGGCGCTCTACTAAACACTATCGAAATGCAAACAGTACACTAACTAGAGCTATAGAATGCTAGAAAACACTTTTCAAAATTGAAAATAGAAGATTTATCCAAATCTTTGAAGAAAATGTGTAAAACTTAGCCATGGCCAAGAAGAAGCACATCCAAACTAATTGATGTGGCAAACGAGATCTGGGGATTGTACTGGTGCACCATGGGATACCTACCTAGCCACGAGCCATCTAGAAGACTTCAAGCTTGTAAATAGGCCAAGTCGGAGCCAAGGATTGGCTCCGATCCCACATGTAAGAATGAAGGCGCAATAGGACTACAGAACATCAAATGTATTCAGATAACAAAAGTGAATAAAAATGAAAAGGAACAACCTAACTTTGAATGTAAATCTAGGAGACACACTTAGGTTCAGAAAATAAAGGAAATACCCTATAAAACATAAGAAAAATAGCCAGATAGACTAGTGACATTTTTTATAGCTGCTGACTTCTGCACAGATAAATCTGGAAATGGTTCCTTGTGTGATGTGCACGGTGGGTAAAGGGGAGGGGTTAATTTGACCTGAGAAGGTTTTATGAGCCATGCTGACCGAGTACCTACCAGTCTTACTCTTACAGCTGAAGGACATGAAACTACTGAAGTGAGATCCAGGTATTTTAAAATTACTACACAGTAACCTGAGAAGCCGCCCAAAGGGTGAAAAAGTTTGTCTAAAAAAACTTGCAGTTTTTATTTCTGGAAAGGAAAACTGTCTCCATATGGATTTTTTCAAGATAAAAAGGCAATACAGCGAGTAAAGGGATAGTCTCCCTTCACAGTTTATAGAGTTATCCCTTTAATAAGATAGTAAGCCTGTCCTTATTGTGAAAAAGGAGTTATGTCTTACCATAACGTTCCATCTGTGTTGTAGACCTTTGTTCATTCATTATAAATAGGACTTTGGTACTGTCCTCGGAACAGATATGGCCGTTTCCAAGCTTGCACCAGCCAAAAACTCTCAGCTAAGACCTACCCATCATGCCCCTCTCTCCTAGTTATTTCAGATCGAGTTTGCCCGCTCCTATACAATAGAGGTAGTAATAGAAAAATAGTAGAAGGCTCTGTCTGAGCAAATACCCCTAACCAGGAGTTCCTAAAGTCCACCAGGAGTCCAGACAGGGGGAAGGAGGGCGGGAAGTAATGAATGAACAAAGATCTACAACACAGATGGAACGTTATGGTAAGACATAACTTCTTTATCGGATGTTGTAATTACAAATAGGACCGAGTCCCCAGCTACTGGAGTCCTGGGTGGCCCTAAGGAAAGATATTCCTGAGCACCATAGAATCAAAAGATGCTCGTCCCCTGGAGGCCAAATCCAATTCATAATGAGAAATAAAGGTAGGACATCTTGCCCAAGTGGCTTCTGCGCAGATATCATCCGTAGAGGCTCTGGAATGAAATGCTACAGAAGTAGCCATAGGTCTGGTAGAATGAGCCTTTATTCTGGAAGGTAAGGGTAGCTTATATTCTGTTGGTAGATAAAGGTAATGATGTTTCTAAGCCAGGAGGATAAAGTCACTTTGGAAACAGGTTTACCCAATCTGGGTCCTGCAAAGGCCACAAACAACTGATTTGTCTTCCTGAAAGATTTAGTCCTGTCCAAATAACAAAGAAGCTGCCGATACACATCAAGGGTGTACAAAAGGTACTCCCCTCTATTAGAATGCTGAGGGAAGAAAACTGGCAGGTCAATAGATTGGTTAATGGAAAATCCAGAAATGACCTTGGGCAAGAAAGAAGAGTCAGTACAAAGGGACACCCTATCCATGTGGAAGATCAAGTAAGGTCTCTTGACACTCAAAGCCTGCAGCTCAGATACTCTCCCCGCTGAGGTAAGTGCTACTTGAAGTAAAGTTTTCCATGACAAAAATTTTAAATCACATGAATCAAAGGGCTCGAAAGGAGGACCTGTGAGAGACTGAAGTACCAAAGTCAAGTCCCAGGGTTCTAAGGGCCGCTTGACCGGAAGTTTTAACATGTAATACTCCTTTCAAAAAGGTCTTGCATAAGCGATGTAACATAATTGAAGAACTATCAAGTCCATTATGAAAACTGGCGATAGCTGCTAAATGAACAGTGATCGTTGATGCTGAAGCTCATGCATGTAAAAAAGAGTAGTCAGGTATTGCAGGATTTTTTGAATGGGCATAGAGAAAGGGTCTAAGTTCTGATCTTTGGACCAAACAGAGAACCTAGTCCATTTACTAGAATAAACTTTACTGGTGGAAGGTTTGTGTGAAGCCAGAAGAATTTCACTAACAGGAGATGGGATGTCAGGCAGCCTGGCAATCATTGTAAGTGGAGGAACCAAGCTGTGAGCTTGAGACTGTGGAGATTCGGATGAATCAGTCCCTGAGGATGAGATAACAGGTCTTGGGAATGATCCAGATCCACGGGCTGCGAATCAGATAAGGCCATAGAAACGGGAACCAGACATGACGGGGGCAATGAGGAGCACTGCTTTTCAACCTCTGAGCTTTCTGGAGAAATTTTGGAATGAGGGGAAACAGGGGAAAGGCATACAGAAGACCCGGGGGCCAATTGTGCGTTAGAGCGTGCCTCGGTGGTTCCCCCTGAGGGGGGATCAGGGCAAAGTAGCTTCTGTATTTGTAGTTAAGGGGGGGAAGCAAATAGGTCGCAGCAAGGCTTGCCCCAGCATTGGAAGATCCAATTCGTTGTTACAGGGTTGAGGGACCACTCGTGAGGCATCAGGATGTTCCTGCTCAGATTGTCTGCAATAAGGTTGGAACTCCTGGGAATGTGCGTTGCTGTAAGAAAGCGGTTGAAAGCTGTCACCCAGTGCCAAATCCTCATTGCTTCCCGACACAGGGGGTAAGACCTGGTTCCGCCTTGCTTGTTGATATACCAGACAACTGACGTTGTCTGACTGAATTGCAATGGTCCCAGAGGGTAAGGATGCATGGAACGCTTGCAACGCTAAGAGAACTGCCCTCAGTTCCAGGACATTCATGTGCAAATTGACCTCCATGGAGGACCAGGTGCCTTGGACAGTCTTTCCCTGGAAATGCCCCCCCCACCCTAACAGGGAAGCATCCGTGGTCACCGTGGCCGTGGGCTGGGGAAGACAGAAAGGTCGACACCAAAGATTCGTTTGTGGCTTCATCCACGATAGCATTTCTTCCTTGCAACGGTTTGCAAGACGTATCATGTAGTCGAGTGGGTGAATTAGCAACGACCATTGTGCAGAAAGGAGCCCGATTCTCATGTGCAGTCTCGCCAGTGGTACTAATGGAATGGCAGCCGCCATGGAGCCTAAGAGTTGCAGTACAAGACATGCTGGTACGTACATCTAAGGAAGAAGGTCTTGGATTTGGTGTCTTATTTTCGAAAGCCTGTGAGGGGGGGGAAGAGAAGCTTGACAGGATGTTGTGTCGAGGACCGCTCCAATAAATTCCAGTGTCTTCATTGGGGACATTTGAGATTTGTGTTTGTTGATTGTAATCCCCAAGTGGAGAGTGAGACCTTGAGTGTAAGAGAGGCTGCGGACGAGAAGATTCCTGGTCAGAACGGTAAGGAGCCAATTGTCTAGATAGGGAAACACCTGGAATCCTTGTAGTCGAAGATGAGCTACAACTGCCATACATTTGGTGAACACTCAGTGGGCTGTCAAGAGACCAAATGGCAGTGCCCTGAACTGGTAGTGATTGGCTCCCAGCCGGAAACGGAGAAACTTCCGGGAGCGGTGATCCATCTTTATGTGGTAGTACGCATCTTGGAGGTCGCTAGAGAACATCCAGTTGTCCCTCCCTAGGAAGGGAAGAATGGACTGTACCGTGACCATCCGGAATTTTTGAGGTTGATAAATTTGTTCAATAGGCCGAGATCCAGGATTGGTCTCCAGTCCCCTGTCTTTTGTGGCACTAAAAAGAATCTCTAGTAAAACCCGGATCCGGTCTGGTCTGGTGGGACTGGTTGAATGACTATTTCTTAGCGGCTTTTCTAATTCTAAGGCTGCTAATTCCCTCTGACTGGGGCTACATCGGGGATTCATTTGACGGGTCTGGGATTTAAATCGAATGGTATTTGGTAGTCCCTGGATATTATTCTCTGCACCCAAACATTGGTAGTAATAAGATGCTAGGCTGGTAGATGCAGAGAAAAACGACCCCCAACTGCTTCCAGAATAAAGCAATCGGGCCACTGCTCAGGAGCGCTGGTAGGGTCCGCCGGCGAAAGAATCTCTAGCGCCCTGGTTACGGGGAGCCCCCTACCCCGAAAGGGGAGTCTTCCAGACGAGTTGCCCCCTCTGCCCCGGGGGGATTGTTCACCACGAGTGTCACGAAAAGATACTTGGGATTTCTTCAACCACATTTTTCCTACCTTCTGGTTCCTGGAGTAGGACCTCTGGGGGTTGGAAAAGCATATGCTCACAGCAGACAAGGTCTTTCAGTCTTAATCACTACGTGCAAGTGTGTCTCGTACTTTGGGTCCAAAGAGTACAGATTTGTTGACAGGTGCATTGGCGAAGGAAGATTTAAAGGGGTCTGCGAAGTCACACAACTGCATCCAAGCATTACGTATCATGACAATGCCTGATGCGGAAGCTCGAGCTGCCCCCTCGGTGGTGTGAAATATCAAACGCATCGAGGAGTTCTAGATGGATTCAAGGCTAGCTAGCTGTGAGGAGACATCAGGCAGTACCCCCACCAAAGAGGAAGACATTTCAGAGATTAGGTCTCTTTGGAGGCGAGTAAATGTGCCAGATAGTTCAGCAACAGAATGGCGAAGGTCACTTAAGCATAGGTCCGCTTCCTTAGTCTGTCCATGGTCCAAGGACTCTCTGTTTGGAGGATGGACAGTGAAACTATCTTCTGCCAGTTCCCTCTTGGTGGCCGCTGCCACGACCATAGAATCAAATGTCAACTGCTTGGACCAGTGGGACTGGTCTTCAGGTGTAGATAAAATTTTTTCTCAACTCCAGGGGACAGGTTCTACATTGTCCGGGGCCTTCTAGGCACGCTGCACAATGAGTTTAACAAGGTAATCTGCCAGTGGGGGCACCAAAGACTTCCAGTCTCCCCACTGCTTGAGGATTTCGAGAATGTCTCCGAATGGGACGTCGTCTGGGGGAGACCGTGGGGACCCTTTCACTTCATCACAATCAGTGTCTTTGGTGACAGATTCCTCCGGGGAATCAAGGTGCTTCCTCTTGCACCATTTCTTCTGAGGTGGCTCCTCAGTGGGATCTTCTGAGGAGGACTCCAGAGAAGGGGTTCTTGTGACTCCCATGCCCAGGGTCCTGAAATAGAGGGTTGGGAGAGGTGCATGATAGGGGGGGGGTTCTGATACTGGTGTCACTGGTGCTGACTGCGAGCCTTCGGAGTGAAGGACCCTCTCCATCACCTGGACAGCAAGCCCACCCAAGGAGGGATGGGAGCCCAGAACTGGGAGGGGTAACCTCAGAACCGGGGTCACACTCCGCTCTGAGGAGCCCACCTCCAGGTGAGGAGCTCCGAGAGAACTAGAAGCCAGAGCCATGGACATAGATGGCGCCAGCGAGAAAAGAGGCGTCGGGCTAGGTACCAAGGTACAGATGGTCCAAGCACTGTTCCAAGAGAGCATTGGCTCCACCGGAGCAGATGCAGCAAGGATGGTCGGTGCCGACAGGGGAAATACTGCTGTCTGAGCAGAGAGAGTAATCACAGGAGTGGACATCGAGACAAAAGACTCCGGGATCTGGCTAGAGGCCGGAGGAGGATAAACAAGGGAAGATGTAGTAAGAGATTCCGAGGAAAGAGGGATGGAAGGTCTAGATGGAATGAGTAATCCCCTAGCTGCCACAAGCTGGTCCACAACCTGCACTAGATCCAATTCAGAAAAACTCCTAGTGGATATAAATGAGGCTGCTGAAAGAGAATCAGGTCTTTCTAGAAAGGGGCTAAACCTCTATCCCAAAAAAGGGTTGTAAGTTGGAGAGTATCTTGTCCTTGGCAGGTATTCGAGTTTTGGAGCCGAAGAAACTGTCGGCACCGTGGCCGGGGATGGTGCCGAAGCAGGTACAGTCATTGGCGACAATGTTGGCTCTAAGTGCGGCACCAAAGTCCGTGGGTGCCGAGGTTGGAACTAAAAATAGGGGTGAATATCATGGACGGCACCGAGGGAGAAGACACAGAGCCTGGTGCTGAAAAGGTCTGCGCCAAGGGCGCCGGCGAAGCATGGAGCTGACTCGGTACCGTAACTGACGGAGATGCAGGAACCGAGCGACTCCATTTTTCCTTATGTTTTTGGGTCTTTGCAGGGGGTGAGACCTCAGACCCAGACAGAGCCTCCGAAAAAGGTGTCTTGAGTAAACCTTTTAAAATAAGTTTAATTTTACTTTCTGCTAGTGTACGATTATTAAAACTAGCACAAATGTCACAGTCAGCTTTAATATGATCCACACCCAAACAGTAGACACAACAAGCATGTGTATCAGAGTTAGGCATCTTACTCCCACACTTGCCACACTTTTTAAACCCCAACTTAGCTTTGTCTGACATAGTAAGGCAACAAGGCTATCCTATAGAAAAAACAAAATAAGGGAGAGAAAAAAAGGGAGAGAATACCAATGATGCAATTTAAAAACTAAGGTAAATGTAAAAATGACCTCCTTACAAGACAAAGCTGGAACTTCCCAAAGTAATAAAATAGCATCAACAGAACGAAAAATTCACAGCAGCCATGGCTTAAAAATCCACTATTTATTTCCAGCAAACAGACAGTAAGGGCTTTCAAACTCACAGTTGTTCTTCAGACTAATTTACACATCATAACTGCTCATTATTTAAAATACAAACAAACCAAATCAGCAGACTTCAGGAATCATCTATGCAAATCCCTGGATCTAAAAACAGGTTTTAAAGAAACCTTGTTATTTAAACCTGATTTCCTATCAGCAAGAAATTTACATATCCAGTGGAGTTCCCTTTCTTCAGTGAAATTCAAAAGGTCACCACCTCTAAGACCCATTTTAACTGTCTCAATTACTTTAAACTTAAAGTAATGCGATGAGCCTAGCTCATAAACATGTTTAGCAAGTGCATTTGTTAGATCAGCCTTCCTCAAAGCATATTTATGCTCATGAAAATGTTCATATAGCATCCCATTAGACTTGCCAACATAAAAACTTTCACATTTTACACATGTAGCAAAATAGATAATATTCGTAGTTTTGCAGTTAGCTGACACTTTAAAAACATATTTTTTCTTAGAAACTGGATGCATGAATTCAGTCTATCTATGGAAGAGCAATGTCTACAGGAACCACAGGGATGTGTGCCTTCTAGCCTTGAATACACTTCCATATTGTGTTCTGTATATTTATGATCTCTATAGCAAAGACGTCACTTAAGAGATTTCATGTTTTTGTAAGTGTAATTAGGTCCAACACCCACAATATCACGGATTCTATCATCCATTGTCAAGATATTCCAGTTCGTATCAATCGTCTGTCTAATCCTTCTAAAGTCACTAGTATAAGGTAGTACTAATGGAAGACTCTGTAGCTTCACATTCTCAACCTGCCATTCAACAGGAGATTCAGTTGAGAAAGAAGGACGTGCTACAGTCAATCTCTTAGACTTGATGTCTTCTTTCATCTCACTTATTTCTTTTTTATTATAGCCTCTAGTCAGAAATTCATGTGCTATCATATCTAAATCTGTGGAAAATCCATCAGCAGTACTATTCAGCCGAGATAACCTCATCCCTTGTGTTTTCATCATGTTTTTAAACATATGAGAGGGATGCATACTATCACGTCCCAATATTTTGTTTCTCCTGGCGGGCTTTCTATACAGAGTAGTTGATAAACACGCCATTTCATCCTTAGTTAAACGTACATCTAAAAAAAAACATCTCTGAGTATGAGACAGTGCTAGTGAACTTTAGAAACTCAGTGGTTCTAGTCAAATACTCTATGAAATCATTCAGTTCATTCTCAGTCCCTCCCCATAATAGAGCCACATCGTCAACAAATCTCCTATAAAAAAGGACCTTTGATGTAAACATACAATTAAAAACAAATTGCTCTTCCCATTTTGCTAAAACCATGGTGGCGTAGCTATTGGCACAAGATGTGCTCATAGCTACGCCAACTTCCTGCAAATAATAATCCTGTTGAAAAAGAAACACATTATCAGTAAGTACTAATTCCAGAAACAGACAGATAAGATCTATCTGTTTCACATCATAATCACTATGCAAAGTCAAAAATGACTTAATCATGTTCAGGCTCTCATGATTCGGAATACAGGTAAATAGTGACTCTACATCCAATGTCACTAACAAAACATTCTCTAAATCAAAAGTTTTCTCCTTCACAAAAGAGCTAAGATCTTTCAGAAATTGTCTAGTATCATTAAGTACTGTAGGTATCCTATTAAGAACAGGTCGCAATTGCTTGTCTATATATATATTGAAAAAGGCTCTGTAAGACATTTCCTACCCGAGACTATGGGTCTCAGATGTGGTGAAATCAAACTCTTGTGTATTTTAGGGAGACCCAGAAACACTGGTATCACTGGATATTCCACATTGAAATAATCAGCCAATTGCTCAGTAATACAAAAATTTTCTGTACAATCACGTATCGTGAAAAAAACGGAAAAAAAAGTGTCAGCCAACTGAAAACTACAACTATTATCTATTTAGCTACATATGTAGCATGTGAAAGTTTTTATGTTGGCAAGTCTAATAGGATGCTATATGAACGTACTCATGAGCATAAATATGCTTTGAGGAAGGCTCATCTAACAAATGCACTTGCTAAACATGTCTGTGAGCTAGGCTCATCACATTACTTTAAGTTTAAAGTAATCTAGACAGTTAAAATGGGTCCTAGAGGTGGTGACCTTGTGAAGTTCACTGAAGAAAGGGAACTGCACTGGATATGTAAATTTCTTGCTGATAGGAAACCAGGTTTAAATAACAAGGTTTCTTTAAAACCTGTTCTTAGATCCAGGAATTTGCATAGATGATTCCTGAAGTCTGCTGATTAATTTAAAATGGGTGGCGAAAGCCAAACACACTCTGGCTAGGCTTATAAATGCCCTAGGGCAGATAGCCTAGTATGAACCTATGAACCTATGGTTTGTTTGTATTTTAAATAATGAGCAGTTGGCAGTTGTGATGTGTAAATTAGTCTGAAGAAGAACTGTGAGTTTGAAAGCGCTTACTGTCCGTTTGCTGGAAATAAATAGTGGATTTTTAAGCCTTGGCTGCTGTGAATTTTTCGTTCTGTTGATGCTAATTTAAAAACTACCACAAGTGGTAAGGAAGGACTTGTCAAAGGCAGGAGAGTGGGACACTACCAATAGTGGTTGAAATTAAATTACCAAGGTAAAGGGTAGGGAATAGGATTAGGTTATAGGCGACAGTGAGAAAAGGCTAACTTGACTAAAAAATAAACAATTTTGTAGAGAAACTGTAAAATAGCAATTTTCTACTTAGCTTTGAGAGAGATGGCTAGCATGTCTGACTAGGAACGCGGCAAACAAGATCTGGAGTAACTAGGAGAGGGGCATTATGGGTAGGTCTTAGCTGAGAGTTTTTGGCTGACGCGAGCTTGGAAGCGGCCGTATCGGTTCCAAGGACGGAACTGAAGTCCTATTTTTAATGAATGAACAAAGATTTACAACATCAGATGATTTGGTTTCTAGTAGCAGCTCAGAGAAAGGATCCTGTTGTAACTTTACACGAACAAAAAAGCTACCTCTATTACATACTTACACTGACTGCATTGCCCTGATTTAGCCATATCTTTATTCTAGTCACTGTACTTTTACAGCCAGCGCCAAGATGCTCTTAATTTTTTTTTAACATTCTTAGCCTTCTTATAAATAAAAGATGGAACCATCTCTATAACCTGTGCTGTAGATTTTATAATGTTCTCAAAGGTGTACCCAATTAAAAGAGTGAGTTCCACTGCACTAACTTTTGACCTGTGCACCTTTCTACTAGTATGACTTTTACAAGATTTACTGAAAATTAAGATGGTGCTTACAGATCATATTGTCCCCCTTTGGCCATCTTACTCTTTTCTTTCATCACTTTCCATGTGTAACCCTTTTCAACGATTGTTTAACCCCTTTAACCAAAATGTATCAAAACACACAATTTGTTTTACAATTTAAAAATATCATTATCTTCAGTAAGTGTACTAATTTGAGCTGCCTGACCTTTACTACATTCTCCGTCATCCACACTGGGTGCATACTGTCAAAACATAAACAACTGTTACTTAATACAGTATATGTCACCATGAAATGTGAATTTCAAATACTGACACTTAGATCAGACACAATATAAATTAACAGTCACCTGACCACTTTTGTCACATTATAACATCTGGTATTAGCTACATCCAATACGTTGCAAATAAATTAGCATAACTGGGTGCCACTGCAGCATCCATTTCAACACTAGTCTTCGGGCAGTATTTTTCTACAGTTCGACAAGGCAATATGTTAAAATGATTTCATTTAATAACCTCACCTGGATGCTGGAAAGTTTGTACTATCTTAAAAAGAAATGAATTACAAACTCAATGCTTATGTCTTCTGGGATAACAGAAGACAAGACTTTACAACAGTGGTAACCAAGATGACTTGTTCAGTTACCTTTATTCCCTTTAGCTTGCCGATTAAATTAAGAGAGTCCCTGATATACAACATGTGTGAGTAAGCATGCTGTGAATCTTGTGCAGCCTTCTATACCGGGGAAGACAACACGAGAACTGCAACAATGTACAATATCAAAAAATGCTTTGTGCAGACATTCTATTACATGTGCCATTTTTTAGGTTAGACTGTTTTCTGTATTCAACTGTACTACATAGGAAAAAAAATGACGTAGAAGACTTACTGAAAGGAAAGAATACTGCTGGTTTGTTAGGACTAGAAAACTGCAATTTTTTTATGGATAAATTAAAGAGAACTTTTTAAAGTAACATACATTTAAAAACCACAAGTTGAGACACCCAGTCAGTCATGCGATAAAGTCATGGAAGAGAACCTCCCCAAACCAAGACAAACATGTTTCTTCAGTCTTATCTGAGCGCAAGCTTTGCATGTTATTCCTTGTCTTCGTATCTGTTGGGTTCCTCACATCACTGTTGGTTCAGCTGGGCTACAAAACGATATGGTAGGTATTTTTAAGTATATAGCAGATATGGTTCCAGACATCTGCACTGCTAACGCCAAGGGCTCAATAGCACCTTCTATACCCACATTTTCTGATCCGTGTTCTTCCCCATTCTCACTGGGGTTGACTGGTTCAAGCCCAAATTTCTCTCAGGCTTCTGGTCAACCTGTCAATGGCCCAGACAGGACAGAAACCTTCAACTGTTCTAATGTCAACACTACCATCTGCACTGGTGGTTCTGATCTCGCCAGCTTTGAAGCCAGATCTTCCTTTGCCATCAAGAGTAGACCTGTTGCAGGTGTCCATAGTAGAATCACTTTCATAGGTTGGTACTAGGCTATCGGCGCTAGGGCCTATACAAGCCTAGCCATAACAATTCCCTTGCTATTTCTTCCCACAGTATTTACTTCCCTGGACCCCTGTCTAGCAGGGCAACTGACGTGATCTCCGGGGTGAATTTCCTATCTCCCATCCAATCATTAAGGTTCCTTTTGAAGAGGGACAGAGGCTTGATATGCAAGGGCTGTCTATTCTAGAGTCTGGGCAGTCTCTTTGTCAGGAACCTATCCCTCCAGCATGTTTTGTTCATTGTGATAACAAGGTTTAGATCCCTGGAGCGTGCGTCTCTGAGGGACTGGGATTTCTTTAAGTGTAGCATGTCCAACAGCTCTGGGTTTGACATGGTCTTGTATGTTAAGCAGAGATCGCCTCTGAGTAGATGATATGCGACCAAGTATAGGTGGAGTTTTTTTACATGGTCAGCATAGGGCATCTGCTTTTGGCCTGTGATTCTTCTAGTGAGGTATTTCTGCGGCCTTTCCAGTTGCTGCAGATGTCTTGAGAGGTACATACCAAACGGGTCGTTGTATTCTATAATGGGTCTAAAGAGAGTACAGTGGGACAATGACCTCCTTTTTTCTGGATGAAAAGCCCTTAGTGATGAGGTGTGCCACATAGAAGGATTTCCTGACTGTTGTGGCAATGTGGTTATCGAAGATGAGATCACTGTCCACCTGTCCCCCCAAGTTTCTTATCCCACTTTTGGTGTTTAGTGTACTGCCACGTATGTGGTAATTCACGGGTACATGTTTTTTCCCCAAAAAGGATAACCATACATTTCTTGGCACTGAGCTTGAGCCTATTGCTCTGGCACCAAGCATCTGTTTCTGTAAGGCCCTTTTGTAGAATATCCACATCATTTGGGGATTCAGTAATGGCTCCCAGTTTGCAGTCATCTGCGAACTTTGTTAGCCAGCGTCCTTTAGTGTTGGCCTGTACTTCAGAGAAGTAGATGCCAAACAAGAACAGTCTTAGGACAGAACAATGAGGTACTCCACTTGTCACTTGTCTCTAGCTGGATTTGGAGTCAGCTACTTTTACAGTGTGGGTTCTGTCAGTAAGCCAGTTGGCAACCCATCGAGTGACGTAGGGAGTAATGACCAGCTTAGTAAGTTTATCTATGATTCCTGAGTGGGGGATGGTGTTGAATGCCTTGGCGAGGTCCAGATAGGCTGTGTGGACCACCCTACCCTTGTCCACGGCTCTGGAGACTGATTCGAAGTCAATCAGGTTCAGGAGACAAGCTCGGCCCTTCACGAACCCAAACCGGGTGGGGTCCAGTGTTTGAAGTTTGCCAAAGTCTTTGTTTATAAAGTTCTATAATACGTTCCATGGCCTTGTGGATCAGGCTTGTCAGACTGATGGGGCGGTAGTTCCCAGGATCCAAGGTGGATATCCCCTTGTGGAGTGGGATAACTGTAGCTGTGCACCACTCAGTGGGCACGAAACCTGAGGTGAGGCTATGATTAAACATGACACTTTAGGTGAGGTGCCAGTTTATTTTGTAGTTCATGTAGTATACAGCCTGGGATGTCGTCTGGTCCTATGGATGCTCTATTCTTAGCTTTGGAGAGTGCGTTTTTTACCTGTGTGGCCGTTACCGGAATTTGACAATCTTTCGGTACTGAGATGGGCCCTTTAGGGGGTGAGAGGGGTGAGGTTTGCACTGAATCGATCTGCCAGGATAGTGGTAATATCCTTGGGGTCAGTATATTTAATGCCATTCTGTTGTAGTTCAGAGCAGATCTGAGCATTGCCATTTAGATTCTTGGCATAGCTATAGAATGCCTTGTGGTCGTCTTTGGAATCTTTGGCAATTTTATTTTCGTAACTAGCTTTGGAGCATTTTATGAGGGATCTCGGCTTCTTACTGAGGCTGGTAAGGGAGTTTATTGCATCCTGGGATTTTCCTCTTTTCTGCAACAGTTTCTTCCTTTTGTTGTAAAGTTTGTTTATGGCAAGGGACCACCAAATTGGCTTCCTTTTTTTGGAGGAGAGCATCTTAGTTCTATTGAGGATGGCACGATTCATGCACAAGTGGATGGGCTCGTACAGTACTTTAGTGTATGATTCAGCAGTCGAACTTTCAGTTCCCGTCTGCATGGGTGTCATGAAGTTTGTCACTTCTGACTTGAGTAGCATGAAGTAGAAGGCAGAATATTCCATCCCCAGAGAGAGTTAGTATTTCAACAGTCGATATAGGTGCCATCAACCATGACCAGGTTGCCCTTGGTTAAAACTGACCATTAGTGTCAGAATCAACGCATTGGTCTTGATGCTGGAGGCCAGCCTGCTCAAGCCTTCCACTGTCCTGTGTAAATTCCTCAGGATCAGCAGCCTCAGCTTCTGGTTTAGGTCCTAAGGCTAGTTCCAATACCAAATGGAGGCTTCGATTAACAAGTCTCCCTTGTGACAATTCTGGCTATGGCACAGGATCATTTTTAAAATGCTACTACTGCTGTACGTCCCCCTTTAGATCAGGACAAACAGACAGGCATGGATCGCTGCAGGACATAACTGCTAGTATCCGGTTCTCAGTCTTCGCCCTACTTGACATTTCCCCCTCTAGAGGTCTAGAAGCAGGGATAACTGCAAGAGAAAGCACAGACTCTCCTAATGAACCTCCAGCATGGACACTGACAATGACCAGGATAAGGATTCTCCACCATTCTGCCTGAGGATCTGAAGTTCTGAGGGATACTGTAACTCAGCTGGGTAAAAGTGAAATAGCCCCAAGATCACCAGAGTCAAAATGCACACTTGCCGATGTTTTCCTGTACCCCAGGTTTATTCTTATGGGTGATTCAACTAGAAAATGAAATGGCTTAGCTAGTCACCCAAAATGCACTAAAGATTTCTGATGTGACGGCACCTGCCACAATGAATTCAGAGAAAATATACTTCATCCTCTTAAAGCTTGTCCCAGCTGATAAAACATTTTGGTAAAACTCCATAATTTTCCTGGCTGCACTTAAAAAGGCACCTGAACCTCAGGCCAAGGCCATCTGAACCTCAGGCCAAGACCATCTAGCCTCCAAAACAGGAGTGTGCAATAGAGAGACTGGAAAAGCACAGAAATGCAACTTCATCATCTACTTTCTCCCTGTGGGCATTAAATTATATGGTGCACATGCTGATGTTCTAGAGAGTTATCTAACAAAACTGCTTGCACTGGGGAAGGGTTGCCAGATTCCAATCTGAAAACCAAACTGCAGTCCTAAATTGTCAACCACTGGCTAGGTGGCTAATCACACCATGTGTCTATTACACAGCAGTGTGGATGGTTCAGCCAGGGTGACAGGAATGAGACATGTTATTTGTTGCCACTCCTGAGCCCATTAGATTTTACCAAATTCACTAATGCTGATTTCACAATTGCCACATCTGATGTAACGTTACTGTTCAGGTCCATGTTAAAGCAGAGTTACAGAAGCACAAGACAGCAAAGAGCAGTAAGCTCTCCAAGGCTGAGGTTAAGTTCCAGGCTCCTTAGCATCTATTTTCTCAGAATCAGCAGAATCTGGCCACCTCCAGAACATAGAGGGAGAAAGTCTTGACCACACCACAGGTATCCAAAGTTCAGTTAGTTTGGATGTCCACTGGAGACAGCAGGGAAAGATGGTAGTCAGCAGCCTCTGCCAGCTTGCTTATCCTCAGGGGAGAAAGGCAGCTCTGACTCACCATACAGGTGGCACCAAGCAGCAGCACCAAGTGTCCACTTACTGCAGCAACAAGTTGCCCAAGCCAATGTAGCCATGGTGGAAATTGGAAACTGGCACACAAAGGCATGTTCCCCCTTGGAGGAAGCTACTACAGGCTCGGAGGAGCCACCATGGGTGGGGGGGTGCCCCCCTCTGCAGTAGGCACAAACTGGTCCATGCACTACCACCCAAAATCTCTACAGGATTCACAGGGGTGACAGATATTCCCATGCAGGAAAGACTGGGCAATAGGGTTTTTGCCCAGCCCGGAAACAACAAGCTCCCCTTCTGCCAGAAAGAATGAGCCAAATGGGCATAGGTAGGGAAGCCACTGGACAGGGTCCCAGAAGGGCAGTAAAAGAATCCACATAATTCACCCCAATTTTGGTTTCTGCACTCCCATCAAAAACAGTTTAAAAGGTTTGAGCAAGGCAACTCCTAGAATGGTCCAGCTTCCAAAGGAGAGGATTTCTGGCACAGCAGAGCAGCCAGGGAGGACAGCAGTCTACTTCCCAAGAAACTACACAACTGCTCACCTATGGAGGTTGGTTGGGAATTCATTTGTCTAGCTACTGGTCCATGAAGCATGCCTTCAAAAGCAACAAATGGGTCAGGGAAATGGCACCCAGAAGGTATTCCATTTACGACCATCCCCATGCCATAATCTCTCCTGCACCCAACTGTTTCTTTCTGTCAGAAAAGAGGGGGCTAAATTAGAGGCATACAAACTGCTTTTAAAGGGTCTAAATTAAAGGCATGCAAAATGAAAGTATGTACTTATAAAAATAGATCTGTGTTGTCTGTCTCCATCTGGTTCAACCCGTGGGCATCAGATCCAACACCAGCCAAATCCTTCAGACTTCAACTTGCAAGATTCTACCTCCCTTACCCACAATCCACCACTCCTCAACTGACCCCTCAAATTGAGTTTGCCCCATCTAAAACAACCTCTAAGCTACAAAGCTCCCCAAAAGGAGGAGGATGAGGGACTCCAAGAACAAGGAGAAGATGACCTCCATTGCCCGGTCATCTCAGACAAGAAAACTTGCCAAAATTAAAAGACAGGGGCAGGAGAAGGGAAAGTTGAACTAGAGAGAGACAGACAACATGAATTTATCACCATGGTAAGTACATAACTTTCGTATCCGATGTAGTCTTCTCCATCTGGCTTCAGCTTGTGGGACAAAGTCCCCAGCCACGTCAAAATCCTTAGGAGGAACTAATGAAGTATATTCTTCAATATTCTGGAGTCAAAGGAAGCTCTGGATCTTAACTGAATATCCAGCCTGCAATAAGAAACAAAGGTATGGTGGCCCATCCAAGTAGCCGCTGCACAACTTCATCCAAGGATACTCTGGAAAAGAAGGCAATATAAATAACCATAGATCTATAAGAATTACCCATAGATTTGCCTGGCAGGGTCTTGCCTATTCAAGGTATAAGCAAAAAAGATAGTCTGACAGCCACTTGAATAAAGTCACTTTTGACACAGGTCTGCCCAACCTAGATCTTGAAAAGGAAATTAGAAGTTATGTACCTACCATAACGTTCCATGTTAGTTGTCTTCTCTCGCCTTCTTTCTTGCTGGATGGGTTCGGAGCCGATCCTCGGCTCCGACTCGGCACTTGCTTTAGCTCGAGAACTCCTTTTACCAGCTCGAGGCAACCCTATATCCCATGATGCAAGGCGGAACTACCTCAGATCTCGTTTGGTAGCTAACTTACCCTGCTAAAGACTATCCTAAAAGAATTAGGAACAATGGTTCCTAAAGAAATCCTCCTAACAACGTACCGGAGGAAACAATCTAATAGGAACTCTCCAAGATCTGTCCAGGCCAGGGGGAAGGAGGGAGGAAGAAAGAAGCAGAGAAGACAACTAACATGGAACGGTATGGTAGGTACATAACTTCTAAATGTTAAGTTGTCAATCTCGCCTTCATTCTTGCTGGATGGGACCGCCCCTAGCACCTGTATCCCGGGTGGCTCAATGGAACAGACTCTTGAGAACTGTGGAACCAAAACTGGCCCTATCTCTAGAGACCAAGTCCAACTTGTAATGAGAAACAAAGGTATGAGGCATGGCCCAAGTAGCTGCTGCACAAATGGTATCAATGGGTAGTCTATCCTGAAAAGCTGCAGAAGTGAATAGACTCCTGGTTGAGTGTGCTTTAGGCTTAGAAGATAGCTGTTTGCCCCTGAGAGAGTATACATAGGAAATAGTGGAAGTCAACCATCTGGATAAGGTCACTTTAGATACTGGAAGACCTATCCTGTTTTCTGCATAGGAGACAAATAATTGGTCCGATTTTCTGAATTGTTTAGTTCTATGCAAATAGTACCCGAGCTGACGATGGACATCCAAAAAATGCAGTTTCTGTTCAGCTCTGTCGGAATAGTTTGGGAAAAAGACTGGTAGGTCTATAGATTGGTTAATGTTGGTTTGAGATACGACTTTGGGAAGAAAGGAAGGGTTAGTTCTTAATGATACCCTGTCCTTATGAAAACCAAATAAGGGGAACGAATGCAGAGAGCTTGAATCTCGGAAACCCTTCTTGCAGAAGTGACAGCCAGTAAAAATATAGTTTTCCAGGTCAATAACTTCAAAGAACATGAAGAAGACGGTTCAAGGAGGCAGTATCAAGGATGCCAACATTAAGTTCAGATCCCATTGCGGAGGAGGATGCTTTATAGGTGGTTTTAGGAGGAAAACTCCTCTGAGAAAGGCCTTGCATAACCTATGAGACATAATGTTATTGTCATGCTGGCCAACATGATACTTAGAAATAGCAGCCAGTTGTACTTTGACTGTAGATGACGAGGATCCTGAATGAAAAACCTCCGCCAGGAAATCTAAAACCGAATGTACAGGAGCAGTAAAGGGGTCAATATTTCTGGAATTCGCCCAAATAGAAAAACGTCGCCACTTGCTAGCATATACAGTCCTAGTGGATGACTTCAAGGAAGAGACTAAAATGTCTCTGACTGAGTCCGAAATCATCGGTAGCCTGGCTAGGGTAGGAAGTGGAGCAACCAAGCAGTGAGGTTGAGAGAATGAATGGCCCGGTGCTGCTGACCAGATTGGTGGATCAAGAGATCCGGAACTGGGTCCAGATGCCAGGGCTGCACCAGAAGATGACAATGCAGAGACGGAAACCAAATTTGTCGAGGCCAATATGGGGCAATGAGGATCAACTTGGCTCTCAAAACGGTGGCTTTCTGAATGACTTGTGGAATCAAGGGAAAAGGAGGAAAAGCGTACAGAAGTCCCCGGGGCCAATCCTGGGTTAGAGAGTCTCTCAGGGGTTGGCCTGGAAGGGGAAAGAGAGTGAAGAAATCAGGGCACTTGTTGTTTTGAGGAGTAGCAAAAAGATCGCAACAAGGAGTGCCCCACTTCAGAAAAATCTGATCCACTACAGATTGATTGAGAGACCACTCGTGAGGCATCAGAATGGATCTGCTCAGCCTGTCCGCTAATAGGTTGGACCTGCCAGGGATGTGAGTTGCTATCAGAAACCGCTGAGAAGAGATCGCCCACTGCCAAAGTCTGAGAGCTTCTCGACATAACGGATAGGACCTGGTCCGCCCTGCTTGCTGATGTACCAGACTACGGACATGTTGTCCGTCTGTACTGCAATAGTCCTCGTGGGAAGAAAGTCGTTGAGGGCTTGCAACGTTAAAAGCACTGCTCTCATCTCCAGGACATTTATGTGCAGATGGTATTCTATGGGTTGCCACGTCCCGTGGACCATCCTGCCCTGATAATGCCCCCCCACCCGATCAGAGAGGCATCCGTAGTGACCGTGGCAACTGGAGGAGGGGGAATAAAGGGTCGGCCCTGATGAAGAAGAGGGGAAGATATCCACCAGTTCAGATGAGCTCGGCACGACTGTGTTACCAAGATTTCGTGCCTCATCGGGAGACTGTGGTACGACCACTGCGTGAATAGCATCCACTGCAGAAGACGCATGTGGAAGCGAGCCAGTGGTAGAAGAACAATGGCCGCAGCCATAAGACCTAGAACCTTCAGTAGAAATCTGGCTTTGATCTTGTTGCTTTGCAAAAGCAGCCGAACAAATTTTTGGATGTCCAGAATTCTTTGATCTGTTAATCTGGCTAACATTTTGACGGTGTTTAATTCTGCGCCTATAAAAGGTGATAGATTGGCAAGGCAGCAGAGAAGATTTTTCTAAGTTTACTGAAATTCCCAAACTCCTGCAAAGCTGTAGAGTGTAGTCTCAGGACTGAAGGAGGTGACCCTTGGTGGTGGCGGAGAGGAGCCAGTCGTCCAAATAGGGAAACACCTGGAATCCTCGACGTCTCAGATGAGCTGTGACCACTGCCATGCATTTGGTAAACACTCTGGGGGCTGAAGTGAGGCCAAAGGGCAGGGCTCTGAATTGGTAATGACTGGTCCCTAGCCGAAAGCGGAGAAACCTTCTGGAGCGCCTGTGAATCTTTATGTGATAGTACGCATCCTGAAGGTCTATAGAGCACATCCAGTTGTCCTTGCCCAGAAAGGGCAGAATGGACTGAAGCGTGACCATCCGGAATCTTGCCTTCTTGACAAATCTGTTCAGATTGCTCAGGTCTAATATTGGTCTCCAATCTCCCATCCTTTTGGGGACCAAAAAGAATCTGGAGTAGATGCCGGATCCTACCTGGTCTGCTGGCACAGCCTGGACGGCTCTTTTTTCTAGGAGCTTTGAAACCTCCTGTTCTGCCAAATCCCTTTGACCAGGTGAGATGTCTGGAAGGGAGTGTAGAGGTACGGGAAACCTTTCGAAGGGGATTTTGTAACCCTCGGATATAATCGACTGTACCCACATCTCTTGAGATGGAAGAGACTCCCTGTTGTCCTGGTTCTGAGGACCCCCCCTGCCTCTAGGGCGGCGTCTATTATTGTTACCCCCTCTGCCTCTGGGGGTAAACTGACCACGTGTGTCCGGTGTAGCTCCTTGGGCTTTACGGAACCACATCTTCCCCCCCTTCTGACCCTTGGGGTATGGTCTAGAAGGAGTGGAAAACTTGACTCCAACGGCAGAAAGAGTTTTACAGTCCTGCTCACACCTGGACAAGGTATCCTTCACCTGAGGTCCGAACAAAGCCGAACCATCAAAGGGGGTATTAGTGAAGGACTTAAAAGGTCCATAAAATTACAAAGCCGCATCCAGGCTTGGCGTCTAAGAGCAACTCCTGTGCCTGCGGGGGCCGCATAGGATACGAGCCGCATGGAGGAGTTAAGATATGGAATTCAGGATAGCAAGCTGCGAGGCAATCTTTTCCTGAGCCCCAGCAGCAGAAGGATCCTGGACTACTTCTCCCAGTTCCTTGAGAACATCTCGTTGAAGCCTGGTGAAGTGACAAAGATAATTCAGAGCAAAGGTCGCTGAAGAAAACATCCGCTTTCCATACCTGTCCATGGTCCTAGAGTCCTTATTAGGAGGATGGACAGGTACTGAAGGATCCGCCAGTTCCTTCTTAGTGGCAGCCGCCACCACCATAGCATCCACCGGAACACCCTTGGAAAGGAACTGTTTGTCCGAAGGGCCGTAATGAATTTGGATGGTCTTCTGGGGACAGGTTCCACAGAATCTGGAGCCACCACGCCCGCAGCCACTACCTGCATAAGTGGGTCGAAGGCGGAGACACCCAGGAGGTGGAGGGTCGGGATCCAAAGCCTCCAGGTATACCGACTCATCCTCGGAGGGGTCAATGGAGGGCCAATTCCCCATCTGTTTGAGGAGCTCAAGGATGTCTGAAAAAGAGACATCCTCAGAGGGGGACCGTGGGGAACCCTCCGACTCATCTAAGTCGGTATCAGATGTAATAGACTCAGGGAGTCTGTCTGTTTCCCATCCTCTTCCGAGGGGTTCCCCTGCAGGATCAGGAGAAACCTCGGAAGAGGAGGAAATTCCCAGTGGGGAAACCTGGGGCGATGGATCCCTGGGCCTGTGAGCAAGAGGCATCTGCAGGCACTGAAGAGGGAGGAGCTAGAGGGATGGACCGTTGACCAGGCTCAGAGGCCAGGACACTCCTCATCACCTCAAAGGCTCCTCTCCCGGGAGGCCGGAACACACCCTCGAAGAAACAGGAATGGCCGGCTCCAAAGAGAGAGAAGGCTCGAGGCGATGTCGGGCCGAGCTTACCAGCCGAAGCCCCGAGAGGGGGTCGGACAAGGGTCCGATGCCACTAGCCCCTCGGAGCAGACAGTGGAAACCCGACGACCGGATCCCTCCAAGGAAGGTCTCAAGGAGGAGATCGGAGCAGAGGACGACGGAGCCGAAGGATGTATCGGCTCCGCATCAAACAGTCGCTGTCCCGAAGCTCCGGCTCCGAACTGCGCGGAGTCGGAGGAGGAAGTTCAAGGATTGGGGCTATAGCCAAGTCTGTTGAGATGGGCTATGGAGCATTTGGGCCAGTGCCTGAGACTTCAACAGCCTGCTTACCACCCTCTCTAAATCGTGGTCAGACAGCCTGGAAGATCTCAAGATCGGCTCCGATGGCTCCGCTCCGACAAAGAGGAGACCCGGGCCGAGTGGATACTCAGTATAGAAGGGGACCGGGATCTCTTACGGTCAAGCCATCGGAGCCAAGTCCCTTGAACCTAGATGGAGCCAAGGATATCTCGCCCGATGCTGGATAAAGTGTCGGCTCCAGCCGAGCCGACAAGGCCACAGTAGTCAGGGTGTCGGAGCCCCGCCGGTCGCGCCAACCCACTACTGCAAAGAAGATGTATCGGCTCCAGCTGGAGGCCAGAGCCACCGAGGAGGCTTGGACA
This sequence comes from Protopterus annectens, assembly GCF_019279795.1. NCBI lineage: Eukaryota > Metazoa > Chordata > Ceratodontiformes > Protopteridae > Protopterus > Protopterus annectens. The sequence continues at coordinate 1,942,926,876 of NC_056743.1, forward strand.
CTGTAGCCTGAGCCTTCGGTGGTTTAGGAGGTTCTCCTGACCCTAATTTAGGAGGAGAACCTTCAGGCTTAAGTAAGCCTCGGAGGATGAGTTTATTCCTCCTTTCCTGCAGGACTCTCTGGCTAAAAGCATGACATAAAGCACAGGAGTCCTGCAGGTGCAAAGGCCCCAGGCAATAAACACAAGAAGTGTGACCGTCTGTCAAGAGACATTTTCTGACAGCACTGGTCACACTTCTTAGCCTGAGACCTTGCCTTCTTTGACATCCTAGGAGGATGGAAACACAAACAATCCCAACAAACACACAAATTAATCCCTTACACAAACACACAGGAAGGGAATAACCAATGGGGAATTAGGCCTGACTAAAAAACTTTAGATAAAGATTATAAAAGGTTTAAAAACAAGGGAATAGGGTGGGCTGTAACTAAGTACAGACTAAACTGACACTAAAAGGGAAAATTAAACCCTTAACTACACTTTTTCTTATTTCACAAGAAAAAACTTACCTCAGCTGGCAAAGGAGACCTCTTTCGCTAAGCGGCAAACGAGATCTGAGGTAGTTCCGCCTTGCATCATGGGATATAGGGTTGCCTCGAGCTGGTAAAAGGAGTTCTCGAGCTAAAGCAAGTGCCGAGGATCGGCTCCGAACCCATCCAGCAAGAATGAAGGCGAGATTGACAACTTAACATCAAATAATTAAATTGATTTTTTCAAGGCCTTGGTCCTGTCCAAATAAAATCTTAATTGCATATGTACTTCCAAACAATGCATAAAGTATTCACCCTCGTTGGAAAAATTGGGAAAAAACACAGGAAGGTGAATGGAGCTATTGAAATTACTCTCCAAAGCCACTTTGGGCAAAAAAGGGATTCATACAAAGAGAAATCCCATCTCTGTGAAAAACCAAATAAGGAGAAGAGGAGTCAAGAGCTTGCAAGTCCGAAAGCCTTCTTGCCAAAGTAACATCCACCAAAAATAAGGTCATCCAAGACAACAACGTCAAGTCTGAAGTAGATGAAGGTTCGTAGGGAGGGCATACAGACTTGCAACAAAAATCCCAGGGAGGGACTGGATTCCAAAATGGGGGACATAATAAAAAGAAACCTTTGAGGTCCCTGGAAATCTTGAGAGCAGCCAAAGAAACATCATCCCTGCCAAAATGAAAGTTAGAAATAACTTTAAAACAATAAAGACTAATGGAATCAGAAAATTTGGAAACCATCCTGGCAGCCCTCACCAACTGTCCCTTAACCACTGCTTTTTTGTGGTATGTTAGATGGCTACTAGTAAAATGCAGCACGGAATTCAAATAACTAGGTTTCCTGAAAATAGAAGTGAATCTAGTGGATAAGGGACAATTGGTGAGGGCTGCCAGGATGGTTTCGGAATTTTATGACTTTTTAGAGGAGTGTGATAAATTAAAGATGTTTTTAAGACATGGATACCCAGAAAATCTTCTTACTGACATTAGGAATGAAAAGATTTTTAAAAGAGAATCTGTTTTTTACGTTCCACTTTTGGTAACTGTATTAACAACCAGGTGAGGGATAATACTTTATCAGCGAGTGGACTACATCTTTTATTACATCTTATAGCTCTGATTTTGGGGAGCTTGAGACTGCTAAGAAACTGGTGTGTTTTTAACCACTTGGATAATCTGAAGAAAACGTGGGAGGTTCCCCTAGGTTTACGGTCCAGAGAGGTTTTAGTCTCAAGAAACTGGTAGAACGTAATATATCCACTCCACTGTATAACAAAAACAGAAAGGGAACTTCCAAATGTGGGTGTTGTAACGTGTGCATACATATGCTTAATGCAGAAGTGGTCACTGTGGGAAATATCATTGGTCCTAATTTTTATTGTAATTGTTCTACAAAATCCATTGTATAAATTGCTTTGTGCCAGTGACATCACTGTTTCTAAATTTGGTAAAACTAAACGGGCTTTTAAAGACAGGATGCATGAACACTTGTACAGCATTGAGAAAAAAAGATCTTCAGCTAAACACATTTGTGAATTTAAAGGGCATTATTTTTTTGTTTTTTGGCATTAATATTTTATGTCCCAACCCTCGGGGAGGGGCAGACGACCTTTCCCTTGAATTTCGGGGACTATACTGGCAAATAAAGACCAACATGGAAGTAAGCCCTGGTTTTGACAAATTTCTATTTATTGCTTGCTGGAAGTTAAAAAGCATTAGGACTTAAATGAGTATACATTTTTTTTATCCATTTTAATCAAATGGGATTTTTATGAATGAGTTTCTGGGATTGTTAATACGTGATTGATTATGCAAGTTATTTTAATTATGTTTGCTGTTTATTCTGATTAAGTTTCAGCTAGAAATGAAAGTGCTTAACAAATTGTATTTTTAGCTTCTACAACTGGTGTTCATTTTTTCTGGAGTTGTTTTTGCACTTTGATTTCTCAGGTTCAAACTTCCTTTGATGTGAAGTCCACTGATCTTTTGTTTTATTGATTTTGGTATGTGTCTTTACTTTATTTGGTTGGAAATAGTTTCCAACTGCACCTTAGTCACAGAAAAACTATAGCCTGAATGAAACGACTGAGCAAGAAAATCTAGAAAAATACTCTAAAGGAGCGGAAAAAGGATCAAACCCTCAGGATTCTGGCACTGTGCAAAACGTCTCTGACTGGAATACACCTTCCTAGTCAAACACTTAAGGCAAGGACAAGAAATGTACTGCGTTATCAGAATGTTTGGGATTCCTGGCCATCAAGGGAACTGGAGAAACTCACAGTTAACTTGAAGGACTCTATATTGGGAGGATCAAAACCCACTGGATATGAAACAAGATCCATAACAGGATCTGCAACTCAAGAGGGAGGCCATAGAAGGGGAACCAAACCGGACAAGGCCAAAAGGGTGCTACGAGGATCATTGTCACTCTACAGCGAACTGCCTTTTGGAAAAATTTCACAATCACAGGAACCAGGGGATAAGCATACGGGAGTCCTGAGGGACATGCATATAGCAAAGCATCTCCGGGTGACTGCCCTTGACAAGGGACTAAGGGGTAATAGCTGCTGCACTTTTTGTTGGATGGAGAGGCAAAAAGGTCGCAACACGAAGTGCCCCATTGCCAGAAGATCCAAGCTCCTACTCTTGGATTTACAGACTACTCATGAAGCAAAATGTTCCAGCTCAGTCTGTTGGCCAGTACTTTGGACTTCCCCAGGATGTGTGTTGCAATCAAACAGCTGAGATGAAATCGCCCACTGCCAGACACTCATGGCATCTCGACAAACAGAATAAGAATGTGTTGCTTCACAGGCAAAAATCACATAAGGTTTCTTCACCAATTTATTTGGTACCTCGGCCTTTCACCTTCAAATAATTACATCCTAGTGCTCCATTCCTTTGCACCCCATTCAATATAAACTCATATAATTAAGCAATTAATTATTTAAAGGCATATACATCACTTAATTTCATTTAAACTGGATGAAAAAAAAATCTGGATGGAAAAAAGATTAATGAAAGGTTATACAAGGCAAAAGAAGGATATACATGTAATTCGCAGGGTATTGTTTATATAATAGGCTGTGGATGTGAGAGGGAAAAATGGTACATAGGTCAGGCTAAAAGGAAGGTGAGGGTAAGAATCCTTGAACATCTAAAGGATATCAGGAATAAAAATATGTTTAGTCCAATAGCTGAGCATTTTTGGTCCACACATGGGTGTAATAAAAAGAAGTTATGTACTCACCATAACGTTCCATCTGAGTAGGTACTTCATTTGTCTGCAACCTGTGGGTATCGGATCAGACTTCGGATCCAAGCCGGCAGCTTACCAAGCTCCAAGATCTGAGCTCCTAGCTCCTCCCCTACTCATAATTCCCTGCTACCAACCACATTACCTCAGATCATTTTTTTTGCCTTACCAACCTGTAAACATGAACAATCAACTGCAAAGGTGATCAGAAAATCCCGAAAGGTTCGGGGGATGGCAGGGGGGGTCGGTTGCAGACAAATGAAGTACCTACTCAGATGGAACGTTATGGTGAGTACATAACTTCTTTATCTGAAGTAGTTACTTCATTTGCTCTGCAACCTGTGGGACAGAGTCCCCAGCTACTTATAAGAACCTGGGTGGTCCTTACAGAAGGATATTCCGAAGCACCGCGGAGCCAAAAGAAGCCCTACTTCTCGAAATCACATCTAATTTATAATGAGAAATGAACGTATGAGAAGAGGACCAAGTAGCCGCTGAACATATGTCGTCCACTGGAACCCTAGACCAGAAGGCTGTTGAAGTGGCTACAGATCTTGCAGAATGAGCACGGATATTAACCGGGGCTGGTTTGCCAGACGATATATAACCCTGAATAATACACTGACGAATCCAATTTGCCACAGTAACTTTGGAAATGGCTTTACCCATGGCTGATTTTGCATAGGAGACAAATAACTGGTCCGACTTGCGAAACTCTCTAGTCCTATGCAAGTAGAAACGCAGCTGTCTGTGTACATCCAATTTGTGTAATGTGTATTCTCCCTTGTTCTGAAACGTGGGAAAAAACACTGGTAAATTTATTGGTTGATTTATATTTGCTTCTGAAGCAACCTTAGGCAAGAAAGATGGGTTAGTCCCAAGGGACACTCTATCTTTGTGAAAGATAAGGTAAGGAGGCTTCATACACAAGGCATGTAATTCTGAAACCCTTTTGGCCGAAGTAATGGCCACTAAAAAGGCTGTTTTCCATGACAAGAACTTCAACGGAATTGAGGCCGCAGGTTCGAAAGGTGGACTTGTTAAGGCTTGCAAGATTAAAGTGAGGTCCCATGGGGGAACCACAGACTTTATTGGTGGATTTAAAAGGAAGATGCCTCGTAAGAAGGTTTTGCACAACTTTGTAGATGCTAAGGAACCTATGCCATCACCCACATGAAAATGGGAGATGGCCGCCAATTGTACCTTAACCGTAGAAGCGCTTGCTCTCTGATGAAAGATTAATGAGAGGAAGTCTAGGATGGTCGGGATAGGGACAGTAAATGGGTCCAAGCCCTTATCTTCTGCCCAAATGGAAAAACGTTTCCACTTACTGTTGTAAAGTTTTCTGGTAGATGGCTTATGAGCCGCAACCAGAATGACCTTAATGGGAGATGAGATACCGGGAGTCCTAGCCATTAATGGAACTGGATCAGCCAAGCCGCAAGCTTGAGGCTGACCAGGTTGGGTGCTGGGCAATCAGCGGGATGAGATGTTGGATAGTCCCGGGATGTGCATTGCTACCAGAAAGCGATTGGTGGAGATCGCCCATTCCCAAACTCTCATGGCCTCTCGACACAGGGGGTAAGATCTGGTTCCTCCCTGTTTGTTTATGTACCAGACTACAGACATGTTGTCTGTCTGGATCGCAATAGTCCCTAGGGGAAGAAGGTCGTGGAGGGCTTGCAACGCCAAAAGCGCCGCCCTCATCTCCAGGACATTGATATGCAATGCGGTCTCTAGGGGAGTCCACGTGCCTTGAACGGATCTGCCTGAACAATGCCCCCCCCACCTGAGGCGAGAAGCGTCCGTGGTCAACGTGGCTTCGACCGGGGGGATCACAAAGGGCCTCCCTTCTCTGAGTCCGCGCATGCAACCACCAAAGGAGGGAGTCCCTGCAAACTCTGCTCAGCGGTATGGGCGTGTTCGACGGGTGGAACAAGAGGGACCATTGTACTTGAAGGGTCCATTGCAATATCCGCATTCGCAGGCGGGCATGGAGGGAAAGACCGATCGTGGCTGCCATAGACCCTAGTGCCCTCAGGATTAACTCCGCTGGAGAAGGATTCCGTAGAAGGGCTAACACCTGATAAGACAAGACGTTCAGTCTGACTGATGTTAGGGTAGCACGAGAGATTCGGGTATCCAACCTGGCCCCTATGAATTCCAGGGCTTGAGTGGGGCACAGGCAGGACTTCTGCAGGTTTACTGAAATGCCTAGGTTGTGGGCTAGAGTCAGTGCATAATCTCTCGCTACTGAGAGCTGATGCCTGTTGGTCGCGGTAAGGAGCCAGTCGTCTAGGTACGGGAAGACCTGAATGCCCTGAAGTCTCAGGTGGGCAGCAACCACCACCATGACTTTGGTGAACACTCTGGGGGCTGAAGTGAGGCTGAATGGAAGAACCCTGAATTGATAATGACTGGCTCCGAGCCGGAAGCGGAGAAACCTCCTGGATCGTCTGTCCATTAAAATGTGGTAGTACGCATCCTTGAGGTCTATGGAGCACATCCAGTCGTTCTCCCGCAAAAAGGGGAGGATAGACTGAAGAGTAACCATCCGGAACTTTTCCTTGGGTATAAACAGAGGTTCAGAGCGGAAAGGTCTAAGATGGGTCTGAGGTCCCCTGTTTTCTTTGGCACCAAAAAGAACCTTGAGTAATAACCCAATCCGGACTGATCTAGGGGGACGGGCTGGATGGCTCTTTTTCTTAGCAGCTTTAAAATTTCTAAAGCCGCCTCCTCCCTCTGATTGGGTGGTACATCGGGGAGGTGTCTGGTTTTTGGGGGGAAGATTTAGGAAAGGAATGAAGTAAACTCTGGAAATGATACGGAGCACCCATCGATCCATTGTAAGGGACTCCCAGTTTGACAGGTGCTCCGTCAACTGCCCCCCGACTGCCTCCAGAGAGGGACAGTCGGGCAAGCCCTCAAGGCTGTTGCGCGGGTCTGTCCGAGAAAGGTTCTCTAAACCCGAAATTACGCGGCCCCCCCTCTGCCTCTGGGCCGGCATCCACCTTGTCCTCCTCTGCCTCTAGACGACGAGTGGTCCGCAGCTGGCTGGGATTGCTGAGACTTGCGGAACCACAGCTTCTTTTGTCCCGTCTTGATTCCTGGAGAAGGATCTTTGGGGACTAGAGAAGCGGACTCCGACAGCAGACAGCGTCTTCCCGTCCTTTTCGCTTTGGACCAGCGTATCGCGAACGGTCTTGCCGAAAAGAGCAGAACCGTCAAAGGGGACGTTCGCGAAGGACGCCTTGAAGGGATCCGCGAAGTCGCAAAGACGGAGCCAGGCGTGATGTCGTAAGACGACCCCTGCTCCGCTGGCTCTAGCGGCTCCCTCCGAAGCATGAGAGAGGAGCCGCATAGACGTATTGGAGATGGATTTCAGAGTGGCCATTCGTGTCATAAACACATTCCTGTCTCCGACCGACATTGTCTCTGGGGGGCTGCAGCGTATTCCTTGATCAAGTCTCGCTGTAGCCTGATGGTATGTGCCATATAGTTCAGCGCCCTTATAGAAAAGGTCGCTGAAGCAAACATCCGCTTCCCAATCCGGTCCAACGCTCGAGATTCTTTATCTGGCGGGTGGACCAGAGAACTCTCCTGAGCGAGTTCTTTCTTGGTGGCCGCCGCCACCAACATGGCATCAACAGGGGATCCTTTGGCCCACGATTGCCTATCTGTGGGGGGGCTGAATATTTTGTCAGGACGCCTAGGTATTGGCTCCACGGTGTCGGGCTCCTTCCACGCCCTGGTGGTAATTAAGTCCACCAGGGGGTCGGCCGGAGGGGACACCCAAGAAGTAGATGGGCCTGCCTCAAACGCCTCCAGGAACACGGATTCATCAAGGGAAGGTTTTTGGGCAGACCACCCCCCTCTAATACGCAACATTTCCATGATGTCTCCAAAGGAGACATCTTCAGGGGGTGACCTTGGGGAACCCTCCCTATCATCTAAGTCCGTGTCAGTGGTAACGGACTCGGGGGAGTCCAGGTGCCTCCTTTTACACCAACGTTTCCGAGGAACCTCCTCGGTGGGGCTATCCGAAGAGGGCTCGTCCACAGGTTGTTGTTCCTCAACAGGAACTAGCTGGAGGGCTTGGGCAGGCTGTCCCGATGGTCGGATGATGGAAGACAGACCCTCATACAGTGGGGGTACGGATGGATCCACAGCCCGAACCAGGGATCTGGAGGATCTCGACACTACCCTCTCCACTACCTCAAAAGCCGAAGGAGATTCACCCTCGCCAGCCTCTGAGAGCAATCTCCTCGGCTCCAAGGAAGGGATCGGGGTCGGAGCCAAAGCAGTCGGCGCCGAGAGAGAGGTGCGCTCTGAACCCAACAGCCCCGAAAATACAACAACTCCCTCGGATCTGATGCTCAGCAATCGGCCCCGAGAGCTCGGATCCGACAAGCTCGAGGGCATTGTCGGTGTCGAAGAGACCAGCACTATCAGCACCAATTCCCTGGGTCCGAATGGGCACGGATCAGATGACTCCGAGATCCGAAAACGAGTCTGAGAAGGAGTGATCAGGGCAAACATGGGGCGCTCCCCAGAGGGGAGGCAAGAGCACCCCCATCTGCATTTGGGTCTGTAAGAACCGACGCATCATCCGATCCATATCCGCTTCGGAGATGCTTTTTGTTGACCTGGAAGAGGTCGAGGCGGGCCAGGAGGGCCGCCTCGACGACCTCGAGGGAGACCGATCTTCCTCCTCCGGCGAGAAGCTAGGCGAACGGAGCCGAAAGGAGAAGGATCCGGAGACCCCCGAAGGAGACTTAGTTGTTTTAGCTGGCAGAGCCGAGGGCTGAGACTCGGTCCACCTTTTATGGGACCTATGTCCCTCCTTATCCTTGGTGCCTCTTCTCCTTTGTTGAGGAGGCACTAGTTTCCCCAGAGCTCAAACCCGAAGTGGGAGGTTGAGTCCCCGGTAGAGCTGAGGGAACAGAGGGCGCCAAGGTCGCTGATGCAGCCGGAGCCCGAACAGGAGAGGAAGAAGAAGCTGACTCCTGGGGGAGCTTTCCCGCCAGGATCAGCTTGTTCTTCCTATCCCGAAGTGCCCAGGGGTTAAAGGCCGCACATATCGGGCAGGCCTCTTGAGAGATGGGCTGCCCCCAGACACAAAACGCACTGAGTGTGGCCATCAGCTGGGGAAAGCTTGTGGCCACACTCAGTACATTTGGAAAAAATGGCCTTAGGCCCTTCCGCCATGTTGAAGCACTCACACACACACCCAAACGCTAAGGAGGGAGGGGGAGTGACAAGAAACTAACTACTGTACCAGTAAAATTTTAGAAAACTAACAAACAAGGGGGTAGAAGGTTTTACTATCACACACACTCGATTTCGATGTTTTTTTGTTGAAAAAAGATTGAAAACGATCTCACCCAGCCAGGAGCTCTTCAAAAGTAAAGCTTCTTCAGCCGTGGCAAAAAACGATCTGAGGTAATGTGGTTGGTAGCAGGGATTATGGGTAGGGGGGAGGAGCTAGGAGCTCGGATCTTGGAGCTTGGTAAGCTGCCAGCTCGGATCCGAAGTCGGATCCGATACCCACAGGTTGCAGAGCAAATGAAGTAACTACTTCAGATTGTCAGTTTGTTTTATAGTGTTTTGGCTCGACCATTTTTTAAAGATGGGGGAAGTTTTAAAGATGATTTAGATAAGTTGGAATGTAGATGTATTATAAATTTGCAACCTAGAGGAATGAATATTGATAGTAATTTGACATTATAATGTATTTAATATATATATATATATGTATATATGAAAAAGTGTTAAAATGTACAGTTATAGTGATGCACTTGATAGTAACCTGACATCATAAATTGTAATTTTGAATGTATTTAATCTATAAGAATGTGTTTAAATGAAATTAAGTGATGCATATGCCTTTAAATAATTGTTAAAGGAGTTTATATTGAATGGGATATAAAGAAATGGAGCACTAGGATGTAATTCTTCGTTGAAGGGGAAAGTCCAAGGTACCAAATAAAGTGGTGAGGAAACCTTATGCGATTTTGCCTATGTGAAGCTTGCTACTTGTGTTTTTTTGTTTATGAGACTGAGTGTTTTTATTAAGAATCTGCCCCCCCCCCCGCTTGCTGAGATACAAGACAACCAACACATTGTCCACCTGTACTGAAATCACATCGTTGGGAAGGATGTCCTGAAATGCCTGCAATGAAAGGACGACAGCCCTCATCTCCAGAACACTGATGTGGATGTTGGCTTCCACAGAAGACCAGGATGTTGAACCGTCCTCCCCACAAAATGTCCCATCCACCCAAGAAAGGAGGCATCCATGATGACCGTGGCTGATGGAAGCAAAAGGACAAACAGTCTCCTGTTGGTCAACAAGAGAGACTGCAACCACCACTGAATTTGATTGCGACATACTTTTCTCAATCTTACTGGAACATCCACTGAACGAGTCAAAAATGACCACTCTGCCGCCAGGGTCCACTGCAGAGACCTCACATGATATCTGGCTAAAAGGACCAACCCTAATAAAACTGCCACATGGTGTAGCAGAAGATTCAAACCCTCCAGCTCTTGCAAAGTGCAAGAATTGACACTGTCCAAGATCAAAGGTTGATCAATCTGGAGCCTGGCAATTTAACTGACAGTATCAAAGTGGCAACCTATGAACTCTTAATGTCTGAACAGGTTGTAGACTTGACTTTGGGTAACTGACTGTAATCCCTAAGTGGTTACTGTGACAAAGGGAGATACTGCCAGCACAGCTATCTGAAATGTTGTAAATAATTACATGTCATTTGTGAATAGTAACACGATTTCTATAGGATGCTTGTGTTACAACTGTATTACAACTGTATGTCATATCTATATCAAACTGGTCTATACAGACGTGTGTTAAAAAGGTATTTTATAAAGTGCTTGTGCTTAAAATGTAGCCACAGTGTGTCCTGCAGGAAGAGAACAGAAATGTACATGCAATATTGTAACTGTTTAAATGTATACATATTTTAACAATGGAAACTGGAATACAGGAGGTTAACTTCAGAAAAATAGCGGAAATGAAATTACTTTATAGGCTAGGACGGATACATAATGTCTGTACTAGGGAGCTTTCTGTATTGTCTTTAGGGAAGACTAATTACTAGTCTTGAAATATGGAGGAATGTAACTGTTTTAGGACTTCCAGCATCTGCAAAGATCTGAGAAGAAACCTTTGTCTGTGTATTTTCATAGGTAGATGCTAAATACTGCCAGCGCCCAGCAGTGCGGGTTTCATTTGAGGACTAAAGTCAGATGACAAGAAATGGATGGCATTCTGCAAGCTATCCCAGCAGTAATATTTCAGATATTAATCAAAGAACTCCCTGAGAGAGACAGAGTATTCTGTCTTGGACCTGACAAGAACCATTCACCACATCTGCCTGGCTCTGCAAGTTAAGTTTCTAGGGTATAGTAATTCTCTTAGATTCAGTCAGGAATATAGTGAAACTTAGTTTAGATATTTTTGTATATTTATTTGAGATTGTCCTGCAATGTTATTTTAAATATTTATTGTGGTTTTGAACTTTGATGTCACTGTGAATATATACAGAATAATTTCTTCTTCTTTTATTATGGAGGAGTCTGAGGGGGATCTGGTGACTAATCTCCTCAGTGAGGCTCAGACTGACACCTCAGTGGAAGGGATAGCTGCTGGGACATTGCTACCTCTTCCACTGAGGTGGTAGGGGTAGCAATGGAAGGGGTGCACAATGTCCCAGCAGCTATCCCCTACCCAGGTTCGAGAAATCCAAACAGAGTTACAGAAGTTTGGAGGCATGTTCACTGGGAAACCAGGGTGCGTCTACCTGGTGCAGCACCAAGTGGATACAGGACCCCAAAGGCCTATTAAGCAGGCCCCTTATAGGGTGCCTGTGAGAAGCAGACTCTGAGGGAGGAGATACAGGAAATATTGGAACTAGGAGTAATCCAGGAGTCCAGCAGTCCCTGGGCCTCCTCAGTGGTGCTAGTACCAAAGAAGGATAGCAGCACCAGGTTCTGTGTGGATTACAGGAAATTAAACGGTCACACAGTCAGATGCTTACCTCATGCCTAGGACAGATGAAGCCCTAGAGCAGCTGGGTGGGGCTAAGTATCTTACCTCTACTGATCTTACCAAGAGCTACTGGCAGGTGCCCTTGACTTCCAATGCTAGAGAGAGGTCATCCTTTGACTCCTTTTGCCTTGTACAAGTTCACAATAATGCCCTTTGGGATGAAAAATGCCCCAGCAACTTTCCAGAGGCTGGTAGATCATATCCTAGCAGGAGCAGAAGATTTCACCCTTGCTGATGATATTTCCATCTACAGACATTCCTGGCAAGAACACCTTCAGCATGTTAGGGAGATGCTAGGCAGACCACAGAGGGCAGGGTTGACCATTAAGTCCATCAAATGTCAGGTGGGTATGGCAGAGGTCTCCTACCTGGGACATAGAGTGGGGAGTGGTAAGATCAGACCAAAACCTGCCAAAGTGGAAGCAATTCAGGCATGACCTGCCCCTGTTACCAAAAAGTAGGTGAAGACACTCTTGGGGACAGCAGGGTACTACAGAAAGTTTGTCCCCAATTATAGTACCATAGCTGCTCCCCTCACATACCTGACAAGGTAAAAAACAGGCCAGAGAAGGTAATGTGGACCCCAGTAGGTGAGCACGCATTCCAAAAGCTTAAAGAAGCTTTGGGAGGAGCCCCTGTGTTAGCCAGTCCAGATTAAAGCAAATAATTTGTTGTGTAGGTGGAGGTTTCAAACCATGGGGTGCGGACTGTACTCAGCTGGGTTTCCAAAAAGGGAGAAGAGCACCCAGTGGTATATCTCAGCTGTAGGCTCAACCCAGGGAGGAATGCTATGCAGCTGTAGAAAAGGAACGTCTAGCCATAGTGTGGGCACTGCAGAAACTTCAGCCTTATCTGCATGCAAGGAAATTCACTGTAGTTACAGACCACAACCCCTTAACATGGCTACATCGAGCCAGCCAACAAAATGCTAAGCTACTAAGTGATATAAAAAAGTGTACACACCTCTGTTAAAATGCCAGGATTTTGTGATACAAGAAAATGAGACCACAATAAATCATTTCAAAACTTTTCCCACCTTTAATGTGACCTATATAACCTGTATAATTCAATTGAAAAACAAACAAATCTGTTACGGGGAAAAATATAAAAAATAAAAAACCTACAATAAGCTGGTTGCTTAAGTGTGCACACCCTTAAACTAATATTTTGATGAAGCACCTTTTGATTTAAATTACAACATTCAGTCTTCTTGGGTAGGAGTCTATCAGCATAGCACACTTTTCATCTTGACTTGGCAATATTTGCCCACTCTTCCTTGAAAAAGTGCTCAAAATCTGTCAGATTGCGAGGGCATCTCTTGTGCACAGCCCTCTTCAGGTTACCCCACAGATTTTCTATTGGATTTAGGTCTGGGCTCTGGCTGGGCCATTCCAAAACTTTTAATTTTCTTCTGGTAAAGCCATCCTTTTGTTGATTTGGATGCATGCTTGGGATCATTGTCGTGTTGAAAGGTGAAATTCCTCTTAATTTTCAGCTTTCTAGCAGACGCCTGAAGATTCTGGGCCAAAAGTGACTGGTATTTGGAACTGTTCATAATTCCCTCCACCTTGACTAAAGCCCCAGTTCCAGCTGAAAAGCAACCCCAAAGCATTATACTGCCACCAACATGCTTCACTGTGGGGATGGTGTTTTTTTGGTGATGTGAAGTGTTTTTCCACTAAACTTACCTTTTGGAATTGCGGCCAAAAAGTTCAACCTTGGTCTCAACAGACCATAACACATTTTCCCCACATGCTTTTGGGAGACTTGATGTATTGTTTTGCAAATTGTAGGTGGGCCTGGATGTTTTTCTGTGTAAGAAAAGGCTTCCGTCTTTCAACCCCACCCCATAGTCCAGACATATGGAGAATACGGGAGATTGTTGTCACATGTAGTACACAACCAGTACTTGCCAGAAATTCCTGCAGCTCCTTCAATGTTGCTGTATGCCTCTTGGCAGCCTCCCTAACCAGTTTTGTCTTTTCATCAATTTTAGAAGGACGTCCAGTTCTTTGCAAAGTCACTGTTGTCCTATATTTTCTCCACTTTTTGATGACTGTCTTCACTGTGTTCCATGGTATATCCAATGCTGTGGAAATTTTTTTGTACCCTTCTCCTGACTGATAGCTTTCAACAATGAGATCCCTTTGATGCTTTGTAAGCTCTCTGCGAACCATGGCTTTTGCTCTAGCAGGCAACTGAGTAAACGTCAGGAAAATCCTACAAGGACAGCTGAACTTTATTTGGAGTTAAGCAGTGTCTCTCTAACTGATGGCAGGTGTGTACCAAAGAAGACTGAATGCTGTAATTAAATCAAAAAGTGTTTTCAACAAAGTATTAGTTTAAGGGTGTGCACATTTACGCAACCAGCTTATTGTACGTTTTTTATTTTTTATATTTTTCCCCTAACAGATTTGTTTTTCAATTGAATTGCACACGCTATAGGTCACATTAAAGCGGGGAAAAGTTTTGAAATTATTTATTGTGGTCTCATATTTTTATATCACAAAAAAATGGCATTTTAACAGGGGTGTGTACACTTTTTATATTCACTGCATGACAGTGCAGCATCATAGTGGGGTTAGCAATGCTAACACAGATGGGCTCTCAAGACAGGGTATGGGGTAATGTATTCCCAGATAGGCTCATCCCTCTCGAGCAACATTTCTCAAGGGTCACTTGAAAAACTAGCTTGAGTATTTGGGGGGGGGGGGTGACAAAAGACAAAGGGAGATACTGTCAGCACAGCTATCTGGAATTTTGTAAATAATTGTCATTTCTGAATATCAACATGATTTATACAGGATGCTTGTGTTACAACTGTATGCCATTTGTTTATCCAACTGGTCTGTACAGACGTGTGCTAAAAAGTATTTTATAAAGTGCTTGTGCTTAAAATGTAACCACAATGTGCCCTGCGGGAAAAGAGCAGAAATGTACATGCACTACTGTAACTGTTTAAATGTATATATTTTAACAGTGGAAATTGGAATACAGTGGAAATTGGAATACAGGAGGTTAACTTCACAAAAATAGCTGAAATTAAATTACTTTATAGGCTAGGCGAGAGACGTAATGTCTGTACTAGGACGCTTTCGGTACTGTTCTTAGGGTGGACTAATTACTAGTCTTGAAATGTGGAGGAATGTAATTGTTTTAGGACTTCCAGCATCTGCCAAAGATCTTAGCAGAAGACTTTGTCTATGTATTTTTACAGATAGATGCTAAATACAGCCAGCTCCCAGCAGTGGGGGCTTTCAGCTGGTGACTGCTATTCCAGCAGTAATATTTCGGATATTAATTTGAGAACTGAGAGAGACAGGCCATTCTGTATTCTGTCTTGGACCTGGACCTGGACAAGAACCATTCGCCACATCTGCCTTGCTCTGCAAGTTAAGTTTCCAGAGTATAGTAATTCTCTTAGATTCAGTCAGGAATATAGTGAAGCTTAGTTTAGACATTATCTTTATTTATTTGAGACTGTCCTACAATGTTGTTTCAAACATTTCCTGTGGTTTTGAACTCAGATGTCACTTTAATATATACAGAGTATTTTCTTGTTGTTTTATTATTTATATTTAACCTTTCATTGTGACTGATCTGTCTAGAGATAAGTTTTGAGAGTACTTGCATATTTATTTGGTGACACTGAGTGGGCCACTCCTAATAGCCGTGCTCTTGGTCAAACTACCATTTGTATTAGTATTAATATTAATATTACACAGATTGGACACCCTTTGTTACGGGCCTTTAAGTAGCTGATGATGAGCTGACTGGTGACAGTAAAAACTACCTTATAGTCTGGGCAAAAGGGGCCTGTGTCAGTCTTTCCCAGGTGTGTGTGTGGTGTGTGTGTGTGTGTGTGTGTGTGTGTGTGTGTGTGTGTGTGTGTGTGTGTGTCAGCTACTTGGACAGGGAC
Source organism: Protopterus annectens (assembly GCF_019279795.1). Taxonomy (NCBI): domain Eukaryota; kingdom Metazoa; phylum Chordata; order Ceratodontiformes; family Protopteridae; genus Protopterus; species Protopterus annectens. The sequence goes on from NC_056743.1 coordinate 1,942,942,606, forward strand.
ACGAAGCACTGGCTGGACAGAGGGGGTGCTGGAGGTCTTGGCTTGGCCACTCAGCTGAGATCTCACCGCTGTTGCTGTGCCAGTGGGGAGCCTTACTGGTGATCTGGAGAAAGAGGGAGAAACCAGCTCTGGACTGACTGTGGCCTCTGTGTGCTCCTAAGGGAAATTGCACTTGATGCAGAGAGCTGCATCTGGAAATACAGTGTGTGTACTTGTCATCCTCCCAGTGTACACCCCCCCCACTATTGCCAGTGGTTAGGATTGAGGCTCCTTGATTACTGGTCCAGTGGTGGGTCGTCACAGTCACAAATGGAGTAAGGTGTCCCTGGCTATGACAACTGATGCTCTTGTGAGGGCAGTAAGGAGCCAATCACCCAGGTAAGGGAAGACCTGGAAACCCTGCAGCCGAAGCCAGGCTGTGACCATTGCTATGTTCTTGGTGAACACCTGGGTGGTGGTGGTGAAAGTGAAAGGCAGGACCCTGATTTGGTAGTGACTGGCTCCCAGACTTAAGTGCAGAAACCTCCTGGAGTGCCTCTCTATTTTGATATGATGGTAGGTGTCCTTGAGGTCCATCGAGCACATCTAGTCATCCTTCCTCAGCAGAAGTAGAATAGACTGCACAGTGTCCATCTGGAATTTGATCTGTTTCACAAAGGGATTCAGTTTGCTTAAATCCCTAACAGGCCTGAGGTCCTTGTTCTTCTTTGTTACAAAAAACAACATTAAGTAGACCCCGGGACCTCAATGGTCTGGTAGGACCTCTTGGATGACTCGATTTGCCAGCAGCTTTTGAATCTGTAACGCTGCCTGCAGTCCCTGACAGGGTGGAATGTCTGAGAGATGTTAACAGAACCTTGGAATTTCTAAAAAGTGAATGGTATAGCCTCTGGATATAACAATCAACTCCCAGGCATCTCAGGGGATGGCCTCCCAAGCTTCTGGGTAAAGAGACAAGCGATCCCAGACTGCCTCCAGGGCTGCTGAAAGGGCCCACTGGAGAAGGCTCCAAGGAAACTCTGACTCTGCAGACTGCCCCTGCTCCACAGGCAGCATCCATTATGGTTCCCCTGGCCTCAGGAGGAACTCTATGAAGAAGCATCCTGGAAAGACTGATGCAACTTTCTTAAAAAGAAAAAAAAGTTTTGCCTCCCCTTCTGATTCCTTGAAAGGTTCACTGAGGGGTAACAAAATGCACCCATGCAGCAGTCAGTGTCTTCCCTTCCTGATCACTCCTAGTAAAGACCATCTTTAATTTCTGGCCCAAACAAGGAAGAGCCATCAACTGGGGCATTCAAGGAAGAGCCATCAGCTGGGGCATTAATAAAAAGGACACCCTGAAGCAATCCACAAAGTTACATAATTGGACCCCAGCATGGCAATGCATGGCAAAGCCAGAGCCAGCCACTCTGGAGCCTCCATTGGCTGCATTGGAAATAAGCCTCATGGAAATGTTGATGATAGACAGCAGGGTAGATAACAGAGTGTCCAGCGTCTTTTGAATCTCTGGAGACTACTGGGTCTTAAAATTCCTCAACACTTCAGACACTATATCACTTTGGAGTGTAGTCAAATGTGATAAATAATTAACAGCCCTCAAAGCAAATGTGGCTGAGGCATACAAGCGCTTCCCTAAACAGTCCAAAGCCTGAGATTCTCTGCTTGGGGGATTGACTGAGGAACTCTTCTCAGAGATTTCCTTTTCAGTAGCCGTTGCCGCCACAACTGCATCCACGGCTTGGCCCTTACTCCAATGAGGTCAGTCTTTGGGAGGAGCAAGAATTCTGGTGGGCTTCTTACAAATAAGCTCCACCATATCAGGCTCCTTCCTTGCCCTCCAAGACACCAAGTCTATCAACACGTCTGGATGGGCCCACACAGAAGGCCTCCAAAAATACTGACTCTTCTGGAGAGTGGGCTTCAGTGTCCCAGCCCTTGTATTGGCAAAGAAGTTCTAAGAAATCACCAGAAACCAGAAGAGGTGTCACGCACAGACTTAGGTGACCCCCCTCCTTCCTCGAGGTTTGTATCCTCCATTACAGACCACTCCATGGAATTGAGATGGTGGTTCTTACACTGTCTCTTACCTGTGACATCCCGCTCCGGTGACGCTGGAGGGGAGGGGAAGAAGCAGGAAGCTCAGCCATGGCAGCAGATTGGAGACCAACTAACACAGGCTGTCCAAGAACAGACTGATGACAGGTTGCACGGACAGATGAGAAAGGGGATGAAACAAAGGCTATGGAAACCAGAACTCTCTCCTTGGAGGACAGCATCCTCTCCATAATGTTGAAGGCAGAAGCAGACACTGGCCACCTGACAGGAAGGGTACCAGTACCCAAAGACACTACAGAAGCACCCAAGTCAAAGGAAGCTATGCCTCACTCTGATGTCAAGACCAGAGTCAAACTGTCAAATGTCAAAGCTCCAAGCAGGAGGGGCATGCCCTAAGCTGGACCCATCAACCCCAACCCAGAAGCACCAGCCTCGACATCACTGGCCCGAAGGTCCAGTCAGCCCCGAAGTACTTAGAGTCAATGAGACCAAGGAGGGAGCCGTAGCCAAAGATGGCTAAGCCATCAGATCCAACACTAAGGATAGGAATGCAGCCAGGCGCAATGACCTCGAATCCAAAAGGGTTAAGGGAGGAAACAGAAATGTTGCCGAAGTTCCAAAAACTGGTCCCAAACTCGAAGGGATAACCCTTAATTATATCCAAGTCTGCAAAAAGGACGTCATCAGCTGCTCCAGAAGCTTTGATACTTGCCCATCAACCTCGATGACCAGGTGAACAAAGCCACCGACAGGGGCTTGGAGGGTCACTTAGATCATGAGGAACCTGGCTGCCAGACCCGAAGTGGGGAGATCTGGAAACGAGGGTGAGGAAGGCGAGGACGGTAAGAAGGGGGAAGCTACCCGACCCGATGTAGCTCCTTTAACTAAGAGGGGGCTTGAAAGACTTGTAGCCAGAAACAATGCCTTGCTTGTAGTTGGCACTGAGAGAGATCAGCTCTGAGGGGTCAGAGCCAATGCAGCTCCCAAGGCACCCGAAGGTCATGGAACCTTTGAACAGGAGGAGTCCAGATTGGCAATCCCCAACAATATACACACTTATTGTGCGTGTCTTGAGATGGTAACTTGTGCCCACAAGCAACATTTTTAAAACCCTTATCCATATTAAAAGTATACCCTAACTAACCTCACTAAAACAAGCAGAAAAGGTATGAACTAACTATAGGTAAAACACCCTATCTCACAATGAACAAGAGAAGCACACTGCCTTCCTGGACTTGCTAGAGTCACTCAGTATACAGCCAAGCACTTTGGTGATGGGGGACTTCAACCATTCTTTCATCGACTGGGTGACATGCACAAGCACAAACATGCTCACCCTAAGGTTCCTGGACTTTGTCAATACAAATACCCTGGAACAGCCCCACAAGGGGCTCAAGTGTCCTAGAGTTAGTACTCGCCAACATGAAGGGTCACTGCAATACCCACTGTGTGCTGCCCTCCCTCTTAAGGATAAAACTGTCCCATTCAAAGTAACGATCAGACCAGACACTCCCGCAGGAGCAAAAACAAAAAAACTGAAAAATTTCTCCAAAGCAAACTACATCCTACTAGATGATGTTATAAAAAGTTTCAAACCCCTGCTAACACAGCCAACAATGACTCCTATGCAGAGGAGTACACAAATGCCCTGTACAACAACTGTATAGACTCAGCTGTACCTGACCGGATCAAAACCAGGTATGCCTGAAAAAACAGGTCACAATGGTGGACCTCAAGTATTTAAAACAGGTTATACAACAGAAGGAAGAAAATGATGTCTATGAAAAAGAGAAAACTTACTCAGCAGAAGAATACCTTCCACAGCTTGAATAAGCAAATCAGATGTCTTATAAAGTCCTCTAAAGCTAGTTACAAAGCTAAAAATAAATCATAAGGCATTCTTTATCTACATCTGAAATCTAAAACAGAACACCCGACTACATGCCAAACTTATACTGGACTGTCTGGAGCAAACTTCACCCCCCCCCCCGTCCACACCAGCCATACCCAAAGCATAACTGACACCAGTCCTCTATCTGCACTCTTCGAGGCCAAAACACGGCCCCTGTGGGACCAGATAACATCCCAAGCTGCTTAAACAATCCAAAACAAGACCTAGTGAAACCACTTGGCACTCTGTTGAACCTCAGACTGAGCTCTGGTTTTGTTCCAGCAGAGTGGAGAACAGCAACAGTAATTCTCCTGCACAAAGGGGATCCATTAACAACCGACCCTGAGAACTAGACCCACAAGCTTAACCACCCTTAGCTGCAAGGCCATGGAAACAATCATCATGGACCTTATCAACAAGGACATGGGCGACCTTCAAACTCTTGCCCCAACCCAGTTTGGCTTTGTTAAGGGTAGATCATGCTTATTGAACCTGGTGGACGTCTGAGAAAGTCACCAAAACCCTAAATGAAAGCAAAACAGAATATACTGCCTTTCTTGACTTAGCCAAGGTTTTTGACACAATCCCCCACTCAGGTATCATTCAGAAACTCTCCCAGCTGGGGATTAACCCATACGTCACTAGATCACTACCCAACTGGCTCACAGACAGAACACATTCTGTCACAGTTGGGGATTCTACCGCTACCAGCACACCAGTAACCAGTGGCATACCACAAGGATCTGTGCTGGGCTCTCTACTGTTTGGAATCTATTTCTCGGAAGTCCAGGTGAAAGTAAATGGCCTGTGGCTTACCAAGTTCACTGATGATTGAAAACTGGGCGCAATCAGCGTGTCCCCAAACGATGTTAGCATATTACAAAAGGGGCTAACACAGATAAAGGATTGGTGCCAAAGCCACAGACTAAAATGAAATGCAAAAAGTGCATTATTATCCTCTTTGGCAAAGATGATGTCCCTGCAATTACCATATAGAAGCCCCCCCCATAAGTTCAAACCTAGTGGTGCAAGATTTGGGAACACAGGTTGATAGCAATCTAAACTTCAATCACCATGTCTCCACAGTGGTAAGGAAAGCCTTCTACTTTGTGCATCTCACCATGTCTCCACAGTGGTAAGGAAAGCCTTCTACTTTGTGCGTCTCATAAGTAAGGGTACTACATCCACGACCAAGTTATAGTTCCTCTGTATTCGACCTTCATCAGACCACTAAAAGAGTACAATGCTCCCTTATGCATATACCTCTCCAGACACCTGCAAAAGCTGGAAAGACCACAGAGGCTTCTCACCAAGAAACTTCAGGGCCTCCAAAACATGACCTACATGGAAAGTCTGAAAACCGTGTCACAGTACTTTGTATCCTACAGGCTGCTGAGATGACTACAACTAACTCTTGAGTCAAAAATCTGTGGCAGATACTCCATAACGGTAGGGACAGGAGCAATAAATGGGGTCTAGACCCTACCGTAATGGAGTATCTGCCACAGATGTTTGACTCAAGAGTTAGTTATAGCCATACGTAATTTTTTTTTTTTTTTTTTTTTTTTTTTACAAAAGGTGCCGATTCTGTTTCTTTAGCTTCCCTCAAAAGTCTGTAAAACCATTCTGAGGGGTACCTTCTAGCTTTGGCCCCTCACTAGATTCTTGCCCATTCCTAAGACCTGTACTTTGTCCTGGAATAGCTTCACTATCTCCCTTTGAGACGGTTTCCTGTTAAATTTAAAATTTCTTTCTTGGAAGATTTAACAGTTCAGAAAATCTAGGCTAGCAAGTTTGGCTGATGCATGGACCAAACAAACATGACATAGCACAAAAAAGGAGACCAGCACCCGGAAGGCAAAAGCAAGGAAATTTATTAAAAAACAGACAAGTTTCAGCAAAATGCTTTCCTCAGTGGTTAAACAATAGTACCATAACAGATGCTATTATTTATAGTCAATCCAACAACGCAGTCCTGACATCACTTCATGTGACAGAAGTTATAAGAATAAAAATAAAAAATAAGGATGTTTGAAAAACAACTAATCAAATAATGAAAAGCAAACATACTCAGAATATACATTATGAAAAGTGTATTGTGCATAAATCAAACAAGAGATGTTATAATTTGTCATTTAGACCTGGTGGAAAAAGACCACCTAACTTAACAATCCATCTCTTTTCTTTATTGTTAAGTAAATTGTGCCATCCAGTTTTGAAAGATCCGTTTCCTGAAATTTTGTCAGTAACAGTGAAGGAAAATTTGGCTGTTTTATGGATCAAACAATGTCTATATAAAGCATTAGTAGGTCTGGCATTCCCAATATCCCCTAAATGTTCGGACATACGGATTCTAAATTGTCTGGAGGTTTGTCCTATATAGAAAGCTTGGCATGAGCATGTGGCCAGATATATTACCCAAGCCGTACCACAATTTGCAAAACAACTGATATTATACAGTTGTCCCGTATTTTTACTAGTGACATTTTTGGTCTTAAAAATATATTGGCAAAAAGAACAGTGACCACAGGGGTAACATCCAACCAGTTTCTCCCCTGATAATGTAGTTTGTTGAAATGAGTATCATGATATGTGATTATTTTGTAGTGAGAGAAAGAGGACCCAAGAGTTTTACCTTTACGATAAGAGAAAAGGCATCTATCCCCTAACCAGTCATCCAACCATGTGTTGGTTTCGAGTATATTCCAGTGCTGATCAATGACATCCATGAGTTGTCCCGTATTTCTGCCAAAGGTAGTAACCAACCTAAGTTTATCCTGGTTAGAATTACTAACTTTGGGTTTGTATGTCAAGAGATTGTCCCTAGATATCTTTTTAGTCCATTGTAAAGCTGAATTGATATTATATTTGTCATAACCCCTCTGCAAAAATCTATTGGAGAGGTAATTTTGGCAATTGGCAAGATCCTCCTGTGATGAACATATTCTCTTTATTCTTATGAACTGTGATTTTGGAATATTTTTGATAATATGCTTAGGGTGAAGACTGGAAGCGTGTAATAAACTATTGTATTGGAGATATTTCTTGTGAACCGTAGTACGTAAAGTGTTATCTGGTTCCCTTTATAAATGAACATCCAAAAATACAATTTCATGCAGGCTGTAGCTTGCAGTGAATTCAACACCCCATATGTTACCATTGAGGTATTCTATAAATTCCATGAGATACTCACTACCCCCTCTCCATACGAGCCAACAATCATCTAGGTAGCGTCTCCATATATCCACCTCAGGCAAATACAGATTGTGAAGTTCATTATAAATAATATGTTCTTCAACATACCCCATGAATAGATCCGCATATATTGGTGTGAATGATGCTCCCATGGCAGTGCCCTGAATCTGCCAATAACATTGATTTTGAAAATAAAAAAACGTTCTTGGTAAGAACCTATTCTGCCATGCATGTTAGTAAGGTGTTGAAACCCAGATCATAGAGGTTAATTCTGTTGAGCCAATATTCCAATGCTGTCAAACCTGCCCAATGTGGGATACATGTATATAAGGATTTAACATCTAAAGTGCACATCAACCAGTGTGATTCTAACTGGCATTCCGAAACAATCTGTAAAAACTCAGTGGTGTCTTGCAATCTAGCCCTGACATAAGATAGTAATGGTTTCAAATATTGTGTCAGAAAGACAGACAGGGGCTCAGTAAGTGAGCCCATACCTGAAACAATTGGTCTTCCTGGTGGTGTATTATAAGACTTGTGGAGCTTGGGCAATAAATACAAATATTGTTTAGCAGGATCATTAACTATCAACAGAATTCTAGTTTTGTCACTGATAATACCTTCTTCTACTGCTGATTGTAAAAAAGCATCAATTTCCTTTTTAAAATTAGGAGTGGGATCAGTAGGTATGTTTAAATAATGGTGAGTGTTAGAAACTTGTCTAATTCCCTCTGCCTAGTAATAACTGGAATCCATGACTACTATTGCCCCTCCTTTATCTGCTGGAAGAATGGTAATATGAGTATTGCCCCTAAGATCCATCAGCGCCTGTTGCTCAATTCTATTCAGATTGTGTCTGAGGGTGTGCCAAGATCCTAATTGGTGATGTAAATCCTTAATGACAGCATGTTGAAAAATGGCCACATGTTTATCCATGGGTGGACTAAAGTTGGATTTCAGGAATCTGAATTCAGTTGATCTTTGAGTCTGTTCCTGCTGATCAAAAAATAGCTTAAGATTAATTTTTCTACAAAAGGCTAATATATCTGAAACAAAAATACTCTCATCTACAAAGAAACCTGGTATGAAAAGATTTAACAGTTGAAGGCCTTGTGTTTCAACCTTCCATACCTCATTTTTTCAAAGTGCGTGTCCGTAAGGACTAATTCTTTCTTTACACAAAGGAAGTCAATACTAATGAAATGACCGTTTTTCTCCTAATTACTCTAACCATGGGACACACCTACTTCATCGCACAGTTGTGCAGAGAACTTCAATTTTACTTGGACAGATCTATATCCACAACAAATGATTCACAACTTTGCAACTGCTTTTCTTCCAAGAAACTGTATTTCAAAGTACCAGTTAATCTGTTCTCTTTGGCTTTCACAGTGCATAAAATTTTTTTATCAAAAATATGGCAAGCCTTTACCAGAATTAACAGACGTCTAATGTGTCAAAGCAATAGCCACTTGGTTGTTTAAGGCTTTGCAAACTAGGTTAGTCACACTGGACAGGTGACCTATTAACGGGGAGGCCTAAGGTAAAAGACACTTAATTCTTGCTTTTGTTGAGTGCAAATGACCAATAGGCCTGAGCAGGAAAAAAAAAATGAACCGATGTTTAGAAAGGAGCATCTTAAAATTGCATAACATGGCTATAATATCACATAGCTTGTGTGGTACTGGACATTTTATTTATCTAATATTTGTTTACTGGGAAAGTCAGACTCGGAACAAAGTCAATTTTCAGCGGAGGCCCAGGGAGAAATGCTCTAGACATGTCTTTGTAAAGTAGGAGGAAACCGGAGTACCCAGAGAAAACCCACACAAACGCAGGGAAGACATGCAGACTCCACACATACGGGGCACTCCAGCCAATAATCAAACCAGAGAAACTCTTGCTGTGAGGCAACAACACTACCACTGCACCGTCCATAAGAAGACAAGGTAGCTAAATAACAACAGTAAGAACTATGTCTTTGCAGAAAGAAAAAAAGTGTCTAGAACTGCTATATAATAAAGTACAGGATGAAATGCACTGATTCATGATTCTTTCTGATTGTAGAGTGCGCGTGTGCTTAAAGTGCCTGATTGGTCTGGTTGCTATTAGAGGCATCTGCCAGAAAAAGGATACAAGCCTGCAGACCCTTGCATCATCTAGGACAAGACCGTGGGTCACCAAACATGCCATGGCCTGCTTCTCTTCTTGGGATTGGTGCTAACATTTTGCTTCTGGTGAGAGAAGAAGCAAAGGAGTACTGTATCCCAACAGAGGGAAGCTGTGTTGAGACCAGCATTAGTAGTAGCCAGGCAGTAGCCATTTATGCGACTCCCCTCTTTTCATCATTCTTGACAAGGTAATTCTTTACTTTTCTGTAAGCACTGCTTGACTTCTTCCTAACTTCAGAACATCTGCCTAGATACTTCATTCGTAAATTTTCAAGGTCTATGCATTAGTTTCCCCTCAAGTGTTTGGCAGTGCTCTATACAAACAGCTCTATACAAACATGGGCACCTTGAATGACATTTTTCCTGTAAATGGAATATATAAGGAAACAGCCCCAGTACTTAGTAATAATGACTATCCCTCCTAGCATGTCTAAAGGTCAGTTCCCTGTGCTTTCTCCTATTAAACTGGTGAACTTGGGTATTCTGGAGGCAGTGTAGCAAATGCCTCATGTACATAGACAACTGTCTCCTCTTACACTCAGACTTGTGAGATATGCACTTATATCCAAATTGGAAGTCATGCACTCTCAAGCCAAGACTGGAATAGCTGGTCTAGAGGAGAAGGTTAACACCTGCACCACACCACAAGCAACACATAGCCCTCCAGAACACCCACCATCACAGCTCTCACATAAAACAAAAACCACACACCCACCTTCACTGAAGCTCTCAATAAAAATCTACCCAAACAGAAGAGACCTCCAAGGCAGAAACGCACTCGACCACCACAACACAGCACAAATCACAAGACATCTCACCTACAGTGTGCCCCCTCAACCTAAGCCCCTAAGGCAAAACAGCTTGCCCAATACACTAATCCTAGGTGACTCAATAGTGAGGCAACACTGATGTCCCACTCACTAGGTTGAATAAGGAGAAGGTAATAGTCAGCTGTCAATCAGGTGCCAGAATCAGACAACACATGCATTCAGGTCACTCCACAAGTGCAAGTATGACTCTGTCAGTGTCCACGTGGGTGTGAATGACCTGAGACACACCTCCCTGGACTACATGAAGAGAGACATGTAGGAGCTCTCGGATTATGTGGCTCAGGTAGGTATGACCCTAGCCCTGAGCAGCATCCTACCGTCACCCAGAATGATACCGCAGTACAGAAAATGATCAACTTCAACAAACTGGCTAAGTTTCTGGTGTCATTCCAAGGGGATCCAGTATCTGTCTGCTTGGGATGACATGACTGACATAACTCGATACTTTGCCAGAGATGGCCTGCATCGGTCACCCCTGGGTTTCCGGATACTGGCTAAGGCTCATGTCACCCCACACAGTGTCTTTTTAGGTGATGTTCCAAAGACCAAATTACCACCGTAACAGCTATAAATAAATGAATCTGAAGGTCATGCTGCTCAACGCTAGAAGTCTAAGTCTCAAGATGCACTTGCTGTTCGAAGCACTGCTCAAAATGGAAAACATTGACATTTGTGCTGTAACTGAGACCTGGTTTAAAGCAGCAGAAAGCACCCCTGCGCTACCAGGCTATACCTCATTCCACACCTTTCGACAGAGAACATAGACCGAAGCTCCAAAGGTGGTGGTGTCTCCACATTCATAAAAGATATGCACACACCTCCAGACTAGTAGTGCAGCATAATGCATCTGAGAAACTTCAGGTACAACTAACATGGGTAAGACAGCGATTCAGGTCGTAGCCTGCTATAGGTCCCAGGACTCACACTCCACGTTCCTAAGCACCCTAAAAACTATTAGGGTCTAACCCAACACTCTCATACTAGGCAACTTCAACTACCCCTCCATCCACTGGGAAAACTACTCATGCACCAACGCTTCCTGGAATTCATCAGTTCAGATGCCCTGGACCAGATCATTCTTATCCCTATAGAGGAAGCAACATCATTGACTTGGTTATTACGAGCATGGGCAAACGTTGCTCTACACCATAGTAAATTCCTCCCTGGTTAGATCCAACCACAAACTAATCACCATGGAAATCCATATCTCACCCACACACACCCGCAAAGGTAACCACCATGAAAAACTTCTCCAAAGCTGGCTTTGGGCTCCTAAAAACAGAGGTGGCTAACTTTATGGCACCCACGTCAATGGAAAATAGATGCAGGACTGCTGAATCATACACCAATGCACTGTACGAACACGTACATAAATGCATAAAACTAAACATACCCAACAAAACCAAGACACTCTCCTCCAAAAAAAGGAAGCCAGTTGGGTGGTCACCTGCCATTAAACTCTATAACAGAAGGAATAAACTGTTGCAGAAAAGGTGAAGTCCCAAGACTGAAAAAACTCCCTTATTAGCTTCAACAAAAAGTTGAGATCCCTCATCAAAACCTCCAAAGCCAGCTATGAAGGCAGACTTGCGGCAGACGCTAAAAACAACCACAAGAATCTCCACGGCAATACCCAGGTTTGCTCTGAGTTAATACACAATGGTACCTCCTATACTGAGCCAACAGATATTGCCAACATACTGGCCAACAGATTCAGTGCCAACTTTACCACTCTCTCCCCCCTAAAAAGCCAATCACAATACCGGAGGAATGCCAGGCACCCAGCATTACTGCAGCACAGGTTAAAGCTGCATTGTCCAAGGCCAAGAATACAGCTTCCATGGGACCCGACAATATCACTGGATGTGTTCTGCATGAACTACAAAGTGAAATGGCACCACATCTATGTGTCCTGTTCAATCACAGCCTCACCTCAGGCTTTGTCCCTACCGAATGGAGCACTGCAACAGTCATCCCTCTCCATAAAGGGGGAAGGAGTAAATACCCTGGGAATTATCACCCCATTAGCCTGATGAGTCTGATATGAAAGGCTATGGAGCACATCATCATGGACCTAATTAACAGGGATATTAGGGAATATCCAAAGTCTACATCCCAAGCAATCTGGTTTTGTGAAAGGCAGATCAAGCCTGCTCAACCCGGTTGACTTCTTTGAGTCAGTCACCAGAGCTGTGGATGAGGGCAAGGCAGTTCATATAGCCTACCTCGATCTGGCCAAGGACTCCGATACCTTTTCCCACTCAGGAATTACTGACAAACTCACCAAACTAGGCATCAATCCCTATATCACTAGGTGGGTTACAAAGTGGCTCACAGATGGAGTCCACTACTTTCACACTGTGGGTTCTAAGTCAGAGTGCCGACCATTCACGAGTGGAGTCCCACAGGGATCGGTCTTGGGTCCTCTCCTGGTTGACATCTAAGTCTCAGACGTCCAGGTCAATATGGAGGGACTCTGGTTGACCAAGTTCGCAGACAACTGCAAACTGGGAGCCATTATTAACTCCCCAAGTAATGTAGACATCCTACAGAAAGGCCTCACTGAGACCAATGACAGGTGTCAAAACCATGGCCTTAAGCTTAATGCCAAAAAATGCATCGTCATCCCCTTTGGGAAAAACTCAGTTCCCACTAATTACCACATCAATGGGAGCTCACTGAACACTTAAGTCGTTATAAGAGATCTGGGGACACAGGTTGACAGCAACCTCTCCTTCAACCACCACATTGCTACTGTGGTCAGAATTCCTTCTATGTGGCACATCTCATTAGTAAGGGTTTTGCATCCAGGAAGAAAGAGGTCATCATATCTCTCTACTCTTCCCTCATAAGGCCAATCATCGAGTATAATGCTCCATTTGACATGTACCTCACTAGACGCATGCAACAGCTGGAAAGGCCACAAAAGTACCTCACGAAAAGGATCCTAGGCCTTAAACACATATCCTACACAGACAGACAAAAAAACTCCAGCTATTCTCTCTCTCTCTCATATAATCTACTAAGAGGCAATCTCTGCTTGACTTGAAAAGTCATGTCTGACCCAGCTCTGTTATAAATGTTACAGCTAAAGAAATCCCAACCCCTCCACACTACACACTCCAGAGACCTCAACCTCATTACCACAATCAACAGAACATGCTGGAGGGGCAGGTTCATAACCCAGAAACTGACCATGCTCTGGAATAGACTTCCCATACATGTCAAGCAGAGCACCTCACTGGCCCTCTTCAACAGAAATCTTGATGAGTGGATGGGAAATAGAAAGTTCACCCCGGGGATCACTGCAGTGGCTCTACTTGATAAAGGCAATGGGAACTAATGTTGGGTGGCACAATGCCAGGGCACTTCTATGGGCTAGGCTTGTAAAGGCTCCACGGCCATTGACCTAGTACACACCTATGAACCTATGATAAATGAAAAAGTGTTAAAATATTAAATTATGTGTAAACAAGCACATATGTAAAGAATATAGAATACGCTTGCAAGTACAGTTAATTGTAATAAAAGACCTGCACTCTTTTCATTAAGTGCTGTGGAATCTTTTACATCCACCTGAGCTACCACTAACTCAGACAGATGGGAACCTGGTTTAAAATCCAAAGGGCAGCACATACTGGAATACAGCACCACCCTTACACTGTGCTACAGTGTTAATACTGGCAAATGATCCAAGCATCTAGTGTAGGTACAGAACACCCACAATCTTTCAATCTTCTAGCATCAAAGACATGGGCTACCTGTTAAGCTGCAAGCACTGACTGGCCTTGCAAACCTCTTCACAAAACATTTCAGTGGACGACATTTGTACGGGTGCTCTGCATATCACTGAACACCTTTGCAAGGCACTACAAGCTGGATACAATTTTCAGATCAAGGTCTTATTTCAGGGCCATTACTATTTTTTCAAGAGACCCATCTATGGGGCCAAACATGGGCCTTTGTCTTATTGGTGACCCAGATGAAATTCCGTCAGATATAAAAGTTGCGTAATTTCCCCAGTTATAAATCAGCATGGGCAGCCGCATCTCAGTCACTGTCCCAGTCCTCCTTCCACCACCTCAGCATGGCCCATTCTTCACTGGGAGATGGTTCCGGAGTTATTTTTTTGTTTCGGTGTTAGGCGCAGCCTTACGGTAAAAGGGAAAAGTTGTGATAATCGGGGAAAGTCTTAGGTGACATGCCAACACACATCAAATGCTATCCAAGTATGTAATTTTCATTTTGTCCTAAACAACATTATCAGTCTCATCTGTTTTATGTTCTCTGGCTTTATCTCTGGACTTTCAGTTGTGAGTTCAGCCGTCCAGCCCAGAGGAGTTGACCACGAGAGGGAAACAGATGGTGAAGGCTCGGCAGCAGCAGACATGGAGCCTGCTTTACACTAAAAGTATCTATTTTCTCTTTTTTTATAGTCACAGATGTAAAAGGTTCACATGTTTCACATCTGTTGAAATATAGTTTACTAAAGACCAAAAAGTTAGCCTATGGTAGTCTGCGATATTTTTATATCCGGTCTACACAAATTTTTTTTTTTTTTTTTTTTCACAACAAATTCAAATGATCAGTAAATTTCAGCATTTCGTTATGGTAATGCCTTGGACAACAGCAATGTCATCAGATTACAAGGTGAACATGTGTGTACTTAGCAAGGAACCCTTGAAAATTATCATGTTTCCCCATTACTGACCTAAACCATCTGGAATTTAGCCTTTCATAAAACTACACTATAAAAGGTGTCAATTTATCCTAGGCTTCAGTAACTTCCCTACCACTTGTGGCAAATGTCAACATCATGCTCTTCCCAATACAGTACAGACAATGGCATTATGGGCCTTGACTGGTAATCTAATCACACGGGCCTTGGCTGGTAATCTATTGGGCACACAATGTACTTCTGTCGACCAATGACATTAGGATCAATGTCTAAACTGTGTGAATGGCAGAGTCTAGGGTACAAATGCTCATGTAGTCAGCAACTGCATGAGATGGACATGCAGACATCCTCAAAGGATTTTACAGAAAAAAAGTGGTAAACTGCGATCAGTGGAGAACACATATGCAGCCATCTTGGAGGGTCACACGTTAAGTGAAAACATTAAAATAAAAAACACATGACCAGTATTACAGCATCATAAAACAGCAATATCATAGGTTGGTAGTAGGCTATCGACCCTAGGGCCTATACAAGCCTAGCCATAATTCCCTGGCTATTTCTTCCCACAGTATTTACTTCCCTGGACCCCTGTCTAGCAGGGCAACTGACGTGATCCCCGGAGTGAATTTCCCATCTACCATCCAATCATCAAGGTTCCTTTTGAAGAGGGACAAAGAGGCTCTCTGCTTGACATGTATGGACAGTCTATTCCAGAGTCTGGGGAGTCTCTGCATCAGGAACCTATCCCTCCAGTATGTTTTGTTCATTGTGATGACAAGGTTTAGATCCCTGGAGCATGCGTCTCGGACAGATTGGGATTTCTTTAAAGTGTAGCATGTCCAACAGCTCTGGGTTTGACATGGCCTTGTATGTTAAGCAGAGATAGCCTCAGAGTAGATGACATGCGACAAAGTATAGGTAGAGTTTTTTTTAGATGGTCAGCATAGGGCATCTGCTTTAGGCCTGTGATTCTTTTAGTGAGGTATTTCTACGGCCTTTCCAGTTGTTGCAGATGTCTTGAGAGGTACATACCAAATGGGGCGCTGTATTCTATAATGGTTCTAATGAGGGAAGAGTACAGTGGGACAATGACCTCCCATTTTCTGGATGAAAAGCCCTTAGTGATGAGGTGTGCCACATAGAAGGTTTTCCTGACTGTTGTGGTGATGTGGTTAATCGAAGATAAGCTCACTGTCCACCTGTGTCCCTAAGTCTCTTATCACACTTTCGGTGTTTAGTGTACTGCCACCTATGTGGTAATTCACGGGTACATGTTTTTTCCCCAAAGGGGATAACTATACATTTCTTGGCATTGAGCTTGAGCCCATGGCTCTGGCACCAAGCATCTATTTCTGTAAGGCCCTTTTGTAGAATATCCACATCATTTGGAGATTCAATAACGGCTCCCAGTTTGCAGTCATCTGCGAATTTTATTAGCCGGAGTCCCTTAGTGTTGGCCTGTACTTCAGAGAAGTAGATGCCAAACAAGAGTGGTCCCAGGACTGAACAATGAGGTACTCCACTTGTCACTTGTCTGGAGCTGGATTTGGAGTCGGCTACTTTTACAGTCTGGGTTCTGTCAGTAAGCCAGTTGGCAACCCATCGAGTGACATAGGGATTAATGACCAGCTTAGAAAGTTTATCTATGCTTCCAGAGTGAGGGATGGTGTCGAAGGCCTTGGCGAGGTCCAGATAGGCTGTGTGGACCACCTTACCCTTGTCCACGGCTCTGGAGACTGATTCGATCAGGTTCAAGAGACAAGATCGGCCCTTCACAAACCCAAACTACGTGGGGTCCAGTGTTAGAAGGTTGCCAATGTCTTTGTTTATAAGTTCCATAATAATACGTTCCATGGCTTTGCAGATCAGGCTCGTCAGACTGATGGGTCGGTAGTTCCCGAGATCCAAAGTGGCTCCCCCCTTATGGAGTGGGATAACTGTAACTGTGCACCACTCAGTGGGCACAAAGCCTGAGGTGAGGCTATGATTAAACATGACACTTAGGTGAGGTGCCAGTTCATTTTGTAGATCATGTAGTACACAGCCTGGGATGTCGTCTGGTCCTATGGATGCTGTATTCTTAGCTTTGGAGAGTGCATTTTTTGCCTGTGTGGCCGTTATTATCGGAATTTGGCAATCTTTCAGTATTGAGATGGGCCCTTTAGGGGGTGAAGTTTGCACTGCATCTATCTGCTGGGATAGTAGCAATATCCTTGGGATCAGTATATTTAATGCCATTCTGTTGTAGCTCAGAGCAGATCTGAGCATTGCCATTTAGATTCTTGACATAGCTATAGAATGCCTTGTGGTTGTCTTTGGAATCTCTGGTAATTTTATTTTCATAACTAGCTTTGGAGGATTTTATGAGGGATCTCAGCTTCTCACCGAGGTTGGTAAGGGAGTTTTTTTTGCATCCTGGGATTTTCCTCTTTTCTGCAACAGTTTCTTCCTTTTATTGTAAAGTTTGTTTATGGCAAGGGACCACCAGTTTGGCTTCCTTTTTTTGGAGGAGATCATCTTGGTTCTATTGGGGATGGCACGATTCATGCACAAGTGGATGTGCGTGTACAGTGCCTTAGTGTAAGATACAGCAATCGAACATTCAGTTCCCGTGTGCATGGGTGTCATGAATTTTGTCAATTCTGACTTGAGTAGCATGAAGTTGGCTTTGGAGAAGTTTTTTAATGGACGTTTCCTTACTGGGGGTGGGATGTGGATGTCAAGGGTGATTAGCTTATGGTCAGACCTGACCAATGAGGGGGTGACCATAGGTGTGGAGCATCGATTTCCCATGTTGGTAATGACCAGGTCTAGGATACTGGAGCCCCTAGTGGGACTAAGGATTAGTTGAGCCACAGCATTGGAATTTATGAATTTCAAGAACCACTGGGCAAAGGTGTTGGTACACTAGTAGTTTTCCCAGTTAATGGCAGGGTAGTTGAAATCACCCAGTATTAGGATGTTTGGTAGTATCTTAATATTTTCCACTATCTTTAGAAAGGTGTAGTGAGAATCTTGGGGGCATGGTGGGGGATCTGTAGCAAGCTACAATTTAGATTGCAGTCTTACCTAGTGTTAGTTGCACCTGGACAATTTCAGATGCATTGTATTGGGCAACTAGCCTGGTGTTGTGAATATCCTTGATGAATATGGACACCCCTACACCTTTAGTGTTTCGGTCCTGGTTTGGTGGCCGAAACGTGTGGTAAGAGTTGTAGCCTGGTATTGCAGGGGTGCTCTCTGGAGCCTTGAACCAGGTCTCAGTTATTGCACAGATATCGATGTTCTCCATTTTTAGGAGTGCCTCAAAAACAAGAGTGCATTCTGAGGTTTAGACTTCTAGAACTGAGTAGCATTACCTTCAAATTTTGCATGCTTGTAACCTGTTATGGTGGTGGTTTTGTCCTTTGAACTTTGCCTAAAAATGGCACTATAGGGGTGGCAAGAGCCTTAGCCAGTAACCTGAATCCCAGAGGTGACAGGTGCAGACCATCTCTGGCAAAGCATCGTGGTCTGTTGATCATGTCGTCCCAGGCAGACAGATGCTAGATTCCCTTTGAATGAGACCAGAAGCTTAGCCAATTGTTGAAGTCAATCATTTTGTCCTTATACTGTGGTATCATTCTAGGCAAAGGCAGGATGCAACTCAGGGCAAGGGTCATACCTGCCTGGGCCACATGATACGAGAGCTCTTCCATGTCTCTTTTCATGTAGTCCAGGGAGGTATGCCTCAAGTCATTCACTCCAACATGGACAATGACAGAGTCATATTTGTACTTGTGGAGTGACTTGAGTGCATGCGTTATGTGGCGAATCCTGGCACCCAACAGTCAGAGGACTGTAATTTTCTCCTTGTTCAGCATTGTGAGTGGGACATCAGTGTGCCTGACTATAGAGTCACCTATGACTAAAGTGTTGGGTACATTGTTTTGCCTTAGGGGCTGTTGGGTGGCACACTGGTGTTGTGAGCTATGTGACACTTGTGATTGGTGTTTGTTTGCGTTTCAGCTTCGGAAGTCCTTGTTGCTTGGCCAGGTTAATGTTAAGGGCCTCCACATACGTGGGTTTAGTGTTGCTATGTGTGGGTGTTGGTGGTGTGGGTTTAGAAGGGCTATGTGTTGCTTGAGGTGTAGTGCAGGTGTTAACCTTCTCCTCTTGACTGTCTAGCACAATCTTGGGTGGAGAGAGCTTTGCTTCCAGTTTGGCTATGTAAGTGCATCTCTCGCAGGTTGTAGTGTTGAGTGGTAGGAGGAGAGGGTTGTCTGTGTACATAAGGCAACTGCTGCATTGCCCCAGTATGCCCAGATTCACCAGGTGGACAGAAGAAATCACTGGAAGCTGACCCTTGGACATGCCTGGTTTGGTGCTTTTTTTTTTGTAAAAGTACAAGAGCTGTTTTCCCTTACCTTAGCAAGGTACTTTGCAATTATAGGCTGTTCAGAGCCTACAATTAATTTCTCCTTATTAACAAGAAGAGTTGAGTGTTTGTATCAGTTTAAGACTTCATAGTGCTTTCCAGCAGGTTTTAAAGCAATTGCTAGTCACAGGGATGCTTAAAGGCAAGATGAAAAAAAAATGGTTTATCCTACACACTGCAGCGTGCACTAGAGGAGTTAGATGTGAAAGAAGGTAACTTAAGTTTTACCTGTCTAAAAAGTTAAGTTTTAGTGGAGAGTCACTATTTTAAAACAGCAAGATAGATTGAAAGGGGTGGTCACTTTTGTATTCTGGTACTATGAAATACAGTAGGATGGCCAATAAATTTAAATAGTTGAGGGGGAGTGATTTCACAAAATGATAATTTTGTGCTTACTCACACAAGCTAGTAAAAACAGAGAGGAAATGAGATATATGGTCAAATTAGCATAAGGGGAAGGCAACTAGAAAGACAGTGGTGTTTAAGAACATTACAGTAACTGGGTGGGAGGGTGGAGAAAAAGATTTCTGCCTGACTCACAAGAGACAGAGCTGTGGTCTCTCTTCAAGTTTTAATATGGAGTTAAAAGAAGAATACAAGTAAAACACAAGGTAAAGAAAACAAATCACAGTATTCAAAATAGAAAAAGGCAATAAAGTTATACAACAAATAAAAAGCAAGCTAACCTTTCCCTCACAGCTACTTCTGTTTATCTACTTATTTTACATTTGTTTACCAGGACAGTCCGACTTGGAACAAGCTAATTTTCGACAGAGGTATGTCTTTGTAATGTGGGAAGAAACCAGAGCACCAAGAGGAAACACACATGAACAGAGGGAGGAAATGCATACTCCACAGAGAAGGCACCCTAGCTGAGAAGCGAACCAGAGAACCTCTTGCTGTGAGGTGATAACGTTAGCTCCTACACCATCTGTTCTGTTCTCCCATTTAAAATAAAAATTGCCAGTCCCAAGAACACCTAATGCTATTACATGTCAAACTGAAGCTTAACATGGGTGTTAAAATTGTGTTATGAATGCATGAGTTAAAGTCTTTGTAAGTTAAAGAGACAGTCTGTTTTATTAGGAGTAGGCAATATGAAAAAAAGTTCAGTCATACCTGCCACCTTGACATCTTCCAAGTCCTGCTTCTTGGATAAAGGACAATAACAAATGCCATAAACCATAGGACCTGAGGAAAAAAAAAGAGAGAGAGACCTAAAAGCACAGTTCAAGTTATTTGTTCCATCTCCAAACTCATAACTGTGACTATAATTAACACTATATCCATTAAAGGACAGCCTGTATCTGCGTTTTGAAAATAAGTACCCATTCTACCACTACATAAATAACTACACTACTTCCTTCACTTTTTAATAATATTAGAATATTTGCACAGACAACTATTAGAACATCTAATTAACAGCAGAGTAATCTCTACTAACCCACACAACTGAACTGGCAGTGGACTCATCAACTTAAGAGTACCTTCACTCTCAGTTTGATAAAGGAAATGTTTTTGGCACTATCCTCTTTGACCTAACCAAACAATCTGGACAAAGTCCGTCACTCAAGACTCATGGACATACTACAGATTTTTAGTCTCACTGTGACTACAACAAGATGACACTCAAATATATCTGTTCAGTTAGATGCAAACTGTCAGATGGAAGTCTCACATCTTTTCCTCCAGTAAAGTATGGAGTGCCTTATGGTTCTGTGGTAAGATCTCATCTATTTCCAATGTCTCTGAATGAAACCATTAACCAATGTGGAGAATCTAAGCTTGAACAGTAGACTGACAATTTCACTACTCATTTAACAGACTACCATCTGCAAAACTTAAAGTTCAACTTACAAACCTCTGTGGATATAAAACAACCAGACAGAATAACATCAAACATGAAGCTTGGCAAACTACACAAAGTATTTCTAACAAAGGAAGAGCCACCATAGTAAATGCTTACCCACTCCCTTACCTCATGCACTATACAGATTGACTTATAACCTCATCACCCCTGCAGCACAAGCCTTAGTAGGCCTACAACAGAAAGTACACTTTTGCTGTTGGCTATCAAGCTAGAGCCTATCTCTGCCCATTTGTCTCCACCTCTGGTGTGCCTTCTGAGATCAGAATTCTATCTCCCAATGGCTGTTATTCAATTGTTCTTCACACACAAACTTTTGTACTTCCCCAATTTCTCCCTACTTACATATGGTATCATCATTTCAAAATACACCTCCATATATCCTGTGTCTTTGTGGGTCAGCTATTCAGCATATCTAAATTCAAAAACAGTTTTGGTCACTCCTAGTTCCCGGTAACTAAATCAGCAAACTTTGGCATAAACTTCCTCAAACCCTCAAGATGTAGCCCCTTTAGAAAACAGAAGTCTATGCTGAAAGACCACTTGAATTCCAACTGGCTAAGCAACTCTGCAGCATTCTATCAATACTGCTATCAGCTAAACGCTGATCTATTGGTGTGGAAGTTTGGCACAGAGGTGTAAGGTAATGCTTCACTATGCAAGTCGTCCTCAGTTTGATCTTCCCTGCCTACATTTGCCTACTGCATGATTTCAGAAAGTCATTAAACCAAACACTGCTTCCAAGTTATCCCTGAAAAAGGGACTGCATGTCCAGGGGTTTACCAGTTAAGAAATGCTTATGTATAATACCTAAACGGTTATATTTATTTATACAGCCTGTTACAACACCATCAAAAGTTCTACATCAATACATTCACAAAACTGAGTTACAATTTAAGACATTGGTTCTTTCCCTCAGTTGTAGACCACACTGTGAAGGAAATTATTTTGTCTGTATCATTGAGGGTACAAAGGAGTGCTTGAAATCTCAGGAAGGAAGTTTGCTGGAATGGGGAAAATACGTTATTGATAAAATTGTACAGAAGAGTAAAGCCTATAAAGAAGAAAAACAATATCTCAGGAGGACAGAAACCCATCATTTTACTGTACTACTATCAGTACTGAACATACAGACAAGAAATTGGTATGGGAGAACTCATTGCACTCTGCTCAACCTGGCAAAAACACACATGAGAGAATTGAGTGTAATGTGCAAAGCAACTTGACAATTTCTTTACATTTCTTAAATGTTGTGTTGTCTCACATGTTTTCATGCTACCTCACTTGAGAGTTGCAATGTTTTCCCATTACTTCTAAGTATCTGTTTGACACAAAGGATTACTGCCCCTCTCTAATACAGGGCAGACCACAGATAGAGAAAGAAATGTGCATCAGAATTAAATCGCGCTACAATCAATAAAGATACAAACCTGATCAATTATAATGATCTACAGACCTTAAGGTTAACTTTACAAAAAGCAGATGGCCAAAACTGCTTGGCTCAATGTTTTTTCTTCTGAACAAAGCACAGCAGTACTGCTTTCACATCTCATAAAAATGATTACCTGATGGAGGTTTGTCAGAAGATATCTGCATTCAGCAAAGCAGTAAAGAGGGTGCATGCGGTTTTAGGAGTTGTTTTTACAAAGGTTTTTTGAGTTTGCTACTGTAGTACAGAAAAGTCTAGAAAAAATACAAAGCCAGCTTTAGCCAGTTATGTACCCTGATAACAATAACTATTAATTAATTCTCCTATCACACGGTTTGTAACCTATCATAAAGGCCTAAACACCTGCACTGTCCCAACAAGACTTGACTGTGGACTACTAAAACTCTTGAGTAAAACCCTCAGATACCGAACTCTGCAGCTGTCAGATTCACCCACCCTACCCACACTGCAATTCCTCATCAGACTTGGCCACCTCAACATTCCGCACTACATGAAACTGTAAATCAGAACTCCCCCCCACACAATACCTCTTGAACCTGTCCCCTTCCAAAAAAAAAAAAAAAAAAAAAATCACTCCAAACCTAACTTCTTACACATTCCTTTTCTTCACTCAACACCCTCAATTCTCCCTCCTCACTGCATTCCAGTAATACCATGATGACTTATCACAGCAGCAAGACGTACCATAATAAGCATACTTCATTCTCACCATGGTAATTAATTCTCCAGGTACCAAGAGAACCAAGTAATTAATGTAGCCATCACATTTATCTATTTATTTTATATTGTTTACTGGGGAAGAGCATCGATGACAAAGTGACCAATTGAAGGCTGAGCCCAGGATCACACGAGCAGTAGATTTCTACGTCAGCATTGCATTAACGTATAAAATATAAGAGTAGTAAACTGTACATATACAGACAACAGCATATATAATACGTGAATACAGGAAACTGTGCCTTAAAGCCTTTGACTCATGACATTATAGGCAGTAGATGCAGCAAAGACAGGTGACCCATTTCTACAAATGCCTTCTTTCAGGCAACATTCCATTAGTCATTGCTATAATTTTGGGGCTAGCATTGAAGTAATCACTTTGTCATGATCAAACTGAATTCGGTACAGGACCCTGTAGGACACCACTAGTAGCCCCTAGTCTCAATAGACAGGTAACCTCCCCAACTTGACTTGTGTGCCGTTGTTTAACCAGCGTTCACCCAATGAATTGCATATAAACTGACAATTGATGTCACTAACTAGTCAAATTTTCCCTTACGTGGGACAGTGCCGAATGCCTTATCAAGGTCAAGATAAACAGCATGCTCTATCAGACCTTCATCAGTGTTACTCTAACTTCTTCAAAGAATGCTAATTAGTTTCAGAAGGCAAGATCCTCCCTCCACAATCCTATACTTTTCCATATCTAACAGAAGCAGACCTCCATGACACTTTCAGATAAGATCCATTGGGATTCTTTGAAAGGAGAGGAAGCACAGACATCCTGGAAGAAAGCTATGGTGGTTGTTAATACCTAAACATGGTAAAGACCCATAAGACCCAACTTCATACAGGCCAATTTTAATTTTAAACCATGATTATAAAGTGTTTAGGTCTACAATAACAAAAAGAATGGCAAAGGTGGTGTCAAAACTGATATATGAATCAATGTGGCTTTGTGGAGAGTAAGGCAAACATTTGACAACATTAACAAAATAATGATGATCCAGAGGGAAGCAGAAAGTAAAAATAAAACACCACTATTGTTAGTTGGTCTTGATGTAGAGAAAGCATTCAACAGAGTAAGCTGGGATTTTATAAGTAGGACACTGGATGCATTTGCATTCCCCCATACAATAATAAGGTTAATTAGGAGGGTGCATGATGGATTGGAGGCAAAAATTAAAGTGGGAAGGTTCCTCACTGATAAGTTCTGTATGAATAGCGGAACCAGGTAGGGGTATCCTCTTTCCCCTTTGTTATTTGCATTATATTTAGAGCCACTGACAAAGAAAATAAGGGACTCAAAAAATTCAGGGATACAATTGGTATGGTAATGAAGAAAAGTTGTCTTTACTTGTAGCAGATATTATTTTGTACCTGATAAAGCCAGAAAAGGGCATTTCAGTGTTGCTGAACATTCTGAGCCAGTTTAAATTTTTTTTCTGGGATATACAATTAATGAAGCGAAAACAAAGGATATAGCTATAAACCATGTAGCCACACATGAATTGGTTCAGCAATACCCATTATTTATGGGAACATGATAAAATGAAGTATTTAGGATTATGGGTTTAAAAAGATTCTGTTAAAACAGCTAAGGATATGTGGGAAGAGACTACACAAATGATAATAAAAAATGAGAAACTCTAAACTACTGTTTATGGATATGGATAGCAAGATACAAACAGTGAAAATGCTTTTAATCCCTACAGTTTTATATGCAGGTCAGGCATATTTTTATCAACCACATAAATTGTGGATAGTAATTAATAAAAAGAACTAACGGATTTTATCTGGAAGGGGAAGTGGAATAAGTTGATCCTTCCAAGAACAAGGTGGTTTAGTACTACCCGATTTGAAGGGATATTTTAAAGCTACACAGTTAAGGCTCACATACACAACACATGCAGAAAGCTAGAATGCAAAGTGGAAAGGGATGATGATGAAGCAAGGAGGGGGGAATTCAAAAAACAAGGAGAAAATTGGATTTTGAATGCAGATCCTTAAGAAGAAAACAACAGCCATACAGAATATTATAAAATAGCAGAAAGTACTCCGAGGACTAAGCCAACGTGAGACTAGAGAAAGATTCTAACAATGCGGATGACTGTAATTAAGGGTACACAGAATAGGCAAGAGGGGTTAAAATTTATTGGAGAAAACCAGCAAAGGAACCAAGGTATTGGGAGCAAATAACTAGAGAGGTAAAAGTAACAGAATGGGAAAAGGCCAAAAAGACATCTAGACTGCATGCTACAGACTGCCTTCCCTATCAGCAACTGACAAGAGTACAGGCAAACAGAAAGGGATAGGGAGAATCCAAAGTGAAAGACCAGCACTGGTAGAGTTTTAGCGGAATCTGGATCAGAAGCTGCTGTTAAAAAATGGATAATTAGTGGACATGTAAAATATTGCATGATAACTATAGAAATCAATCACAGGAGGTTAGAAAATATTGGGAAGAGAGACTGGATAAGCAATTCATAAGGAAACAATGGAGGACGTATGTATGGCTCTCAAATATGCAACAAAGTCCAGAAGATTTAGGATTTTTGCTTGGAAGTGTTTGCATAGGTATTTTTTATACCCCAAGCAGATACCAAAGTATTTTCCTCAGGCAGAAGGCAAATGTTAGAGACGTGATGGAGAAGAAAGGGGTAATTGGAAACATGTTTCAGGAGTCTAATGATTTGGCATACTTCAAAAATTCCCTACAGAGTACTTTGCCAGAAATACTGGGTGTAACTAAAGAAATTATTTTTGCTGGATACAGGATCTAAATTTCTTAGACATCGTAAGGCCTTGCCAAGTTTAATTCTAGTGGCTGCCAAAAAAGCAATTACTAGAAAATGGAAATCAAAGTCTAACCCAACTATATTTGAAGTATTAAATATTGTAAATGAGATAAAAGAACTGGAAGTGGAATTTTTAGAAAATAGAAGCAAATTACATAGAAAAAAATGAAAATGTGGGAATAATACATGCAGAATAATGTTTTGGAGGAGGAGTGAGGTTTAAGGGAAGACAGGAATTGATCAATTTATGTAATGTTGGATTGGTGATAACTGTATAAACAAAAATGTGTGCTGCATAATGGAGTTGCATTGTGTTTTTGTAGACTTAGAGAAAGCATACGACAGGGTGCCTAGAGGGGAGTTGTGGTATTGTATGAGGAAGTCGGGAGTGTCAGAGAAGTATGTAAGAGTGGTACAGGATATGTACGTGGGTAGTGCGACTGCGGTGAGAGTGACAGATGCGTTTCAGGTGGAGGTGGGATTACATCAAGGATCAGCTCTGAGCCCTTTCTTATTTGCAATGATGGACAGATTGACAGACGAGATCAGACAGGAGTCCCCATGGACTACGATGTTTGCAGATGACATTGTGATCTGTAGTGAGAGTAGGGAACAGGTGGAGGAGACCCTGGAGAGATGTAGATATGCTCTAGAGAAAAGAGGAATGAAGGCCAGCAGGACTAAGACAGAATATATGTGTGTGAATGAGAGGGAGGATAGAGGAATGGTGAGGATGCAGGGAGCAGAGGTGGCGAAGGTGGATGAGTTTAATTACTTTGTATCAATAGTTCAGAGTAATGGTGAGTGTGGGTACAGGCAGGATGGAGTGGGTGGAGAAGAGTGTCAGACGTGATTTGTGACAGACTAGTACCAGTAAGAGTGAAAGGGAAGATCTACAAGAGGGTAGTGAGACCAGCTATGTTATATGGGTTGGAGACAGTGGCATTGATAAAAAGGCAGGAGTTAGAGCTGGATGTGGCAGAGTTAAAGATGTTATGATTTGCACTGGCTGTGACAAAGGGTGGACAGGATTAGGAATAAGTATATTAGAGGGTCAGCCCAGGTTGGAAGGTTTGGAGACAAAGCCAGAGAGGCAAGATTATGCTGGTTTGGACATGTGCTGAGGGGAGATGCTGAGTATATTGGGAAAAAGATGCTAAGGATGAAGCTACCAGGTAACAGGAAAAGAGGAAGGCCTAAGATAAGGTTTATGGATGTGGTGAGAGAGGACATGCAGGTGGTTGATGTGACAGAGCAAGATGCAGAGGACAGGAAGAAATGGAAACAGATGATCTGCTGTGACGACCCTAACGGGAACAGCCGAAAGAGTATGAGGATGCGTGCTGCATAATGTTTATAACTTTGAACATGTTAATATGGTTTGTTTGCTTTTATATAAACGTATATTTGCCCACATCTTAAGTGATAATTCAATAAAAGTATTAAAAAATAAAACTATTCTGCCAGCATATTTACTATATACTTTTACTATTTATTGACAAGATACTGCGGTCACAATTCTGCTTTTAACCAGAGACTTAGCTAAGATCATAACTAATCTGGAAAAATAAGAAAAGAAATCATGACTTGTGCTACGTAATACCTCTTTTTTTCTACATATCTTATCAAGTTTTATGATTCCATGAAAGAATTATTGTTACATGTACCTGTATTACCTGTGCCTAGTCAGTATGCTTCTTTAAAGCTAATAATATCACAAAAGTGGCCAACAGTATCCTAAGCGCACTTTCTCGCATCATTGAGAATGGTGTCCCAATTTGTTTTCACAAGTACGCAACCAACTACATCATAGTTTCTACTGGTTAAGACTAGCAAGATAATTTAATCAGGACTTGGATTTTACTGCTAGGGTAAAGATAATGGCATCAAAATATGCGTCGATTACAGGTACTAAAACCACAGGTGGGGAGTTGAAGGACCTTAGGTCTGATAGTGAAGGATGTTAATATTTTAGGCATCTCATTATGTCCATACCATTTGTTCCAGGCTGTTTTGATTAACACAATTAATATTCAAGCACATTTAATGGGCATTGAATAGTCTACCCGGTCAGTGCCTGAGTAGTTAAATCCCCCACAAGGAGTGCATTTTCATTATTGTTGCATCCAGGAGTTTAGTCTGGAAATTACATGCTCGACACATGAATCAGACTGCATACACCAGATTCCTAAATTACATGTTACAAGTAATCTCAAATCCTGAGTTGATTTCTCGCCTTCTAGAATTTATACATTCTTTTACAAAAACTGAGACACCATCATCTATCCCACCTGACCCGCAACAACAAAATCAGGTACTCTTTGGAATTGGAGATGCATTTTAGATCTTTAAACCATGCTCAGTAATGGTACAGATCTCTATATTCTGCAGGACATTAAGCAACACATTTGTACCTAGCTATGTATATTTCTGCTAATCTAGAATTTTGTTATAACGTACATGGACTATTATTTGCAAAATGCCAATGAAAGCACACATATTGTTTTGCGTACATTCACTGCTTAGTAATGGGTCTTGGGTGCTTTTTAAAAAAATACATGTGGATTACACCTTCCTCAGTTTGAAGAAATTAGTTAATGCATTGTCTATGTTGTTTGATAGGTAAAACTCTAAAGGGGACGGGAAAGTTTTAATTTAAAGATATTACTCAATATCACAACAGCTGAATTCCTCAGTGAAAACTGAGATCTTCAGCATGAGAAGGAAATCTGAAATAATGATCTAGAAACTGGTACCATTTAATGTGGAGAATTGAAATATTTAATGTAATTTATTTGTTCCAACAGACATATATACAACTAGCAATAAAGTCATGCAGAAAACTGCCAAACATTTACAGTTTCTCTAAATTTTTATTTAAAGATTGATGAATAAAACATTTGCAAATCTTAAGCAATGGTTTAACTACTTGCAGTAATGAGGGAACTGCTGCTTTATTTGTTTATTTAGTTTACATTTGTTTACCGGGAAAGTACGACTGGACACAGGTTCTTTTTTGGCGGAGGCCCAGGGCGAAAAGCTCCAGCAATATGAAAAATATACAGTTTGTAAAAGTTAACAAAAATGCAAGGAAAACTATAGCAATGTTCACAATCAACAGTAATATTCTAGTAATATTCATAATCAAGAATAGTACAGTGTTAATAATACATTCTTAGAGATTATAATTGCATAACATTTAAGCACTCCTTAAAATAGAGAACATCGACATTTGTGCCGTAAACAGAGACCTGGTTCAAGGCAGCAGAAAGCACCCCTGCACTACCAGGCTATAACTCATTCCACACCTTTCGGCCCCAGAACTTGGACCGAAGCTCCAAAGGCGGTAGTGTTTCCATATTCATAAAGGATGCGCACACCTCCAGACTGGTAGCCCAACATAACACATCTGAGATACTTCAGATGCAGCTAACATTGGGTAAGACAATGATTCAGGTCATAGCCTGCTATAGGTCATGTCCCAAGATTCACACTCCACGTTCCTAAGCACCCTGGAGAATATTACAGTCCAACCTAACACTGTCATACTGGGCGACTTCAACTACCACTCCATTAACTGGGAAAACTACTCATGTACCAATACACTTGCCCAACGTTTCCTGGAATTCATTAATTCCAATGCCCTGGACCAGTTAATTCTTATCCCCAATAGAGGTAGCAACATCCCGGACCTGGTCATTACTAACATGGACGACCGTTGCTCTACACCAATAGTCAACTTCTCTCTAGTTAGATCTGACCACAAACTAATCACCTTGGAAACCCACATCCCTCCCACCCCGCAAAGGTGACCACTATGAAAAACTTCTCTAAAGCTAACTTTGGACTCCTAAAAACAGGCGTGTCTAATTTCACGGTACCCATGCAAATGAGAATAGCTGCATGACCACCAAATCATACACCAATGCACTGTACGAACACATACAAAAATGTATGGATCTTGCCATACCCAACAGAACCAAGACACTCTCCTCCAAAAAAAGGAAGCCAATCTGGTGGTCCCCTGACATAAACAAACTCTACAACAGAAGGAGGAAACTGATGCAGAATAAGGTGAAGTCCCAAGACTAGAAAAACTCCCTTATCAGCCTCAACAAAAAGGTTAAGATCCCTCATCAAACCCTCTAAAGCTAGCTATGAAAACAGAATTGCAGCAGATCGTAAAGACAACCACAAGGCCTTCTATAGTTATGTAAAGAATCTCCACGGCAATACCCAGATTTGCTCTGAACTACTGCACAATGGTACCTCCTATACTGAGCCAACAGATATTGCCAATATACTGGTCGACAGATTCAGTGTCAACTTTACCCCTCTCTCCCCCTCCAAAGGGCCAGTCACAATACCAGTAGATTGCGAGTCACCCAGTATTACTGCTGCACAGGTTAAAACAGCACTGTCCAAGGCCAAGAATACAGCTTCTGTGGAACTTGACAATATCCCTGGCTGTGTTCTACATGAACTACAGAGTGAACTAGCACCTCACCTGTGTGCCCTGTTCAATCACAGCCTCACCTCAGGCTTTGTCCCTACCGAATGGCACACTGGTACAGCAATTCCTCTCCACAAAGGAGGAGCGACTGCAGACCCTGGGAACTATCACCCAATTAGCCTGGCAATTCTGATATGTAAAGCTATGGAACACATCATCATGAACCTAATAAACAAGGATATAGGGAATCTCCAAACTCTGGATCATACACAGTTTGGTTTTTGGAAGGGTAGATCATGCCTGCTCAACTTGGTCAACTTCTTTGAGTCAGTCACCATAGCTGTGGATGAAGGCAAGGTGGTTCATACAGCCTACCTTGATCTGGCCAAGGCCTTTGATACCATTCCCCACTCAGGAATCATAGAAAAACTAAATTAGGCATCAACCCCTATATCACTACGTAAGTTGCAAACTGGCTCGCAGGTAGAAGCCACAGTGTGAAAGTAGCTGACAAGTCAGACTGCTGACCAGTCCCGAGTGGAGTCCCACAGAGTTCGGTCCTGGGTCCTCTCCTGTTTGGTATCTACTTCTCTGAAGTTCAGGCCAACATGAAGGGACTCTGGATGACAACGTTCGCAGACGTTTGCAAGTTGGGAGCTATTATTAACTCCCCCAAGTGATGCTGACATCCTACAGAAAAGCCTCACTGAGACCGACTTGTGTCAGAACCATGGCCTTAAGCTCAATGCCAAAAAAATGTGTTGGCATCCCCCTTGGGAAAAACACGGTTCCCATGAATTACCACACCGATGGTAGTCCAATGAACACAGAAGGCGTTATAAGAGATCTGGGAACACAGGTTGACAGCAACCTCTCTTTTGACCACCACATTGACACTGTGGTCAGAAAGTCCTTCTATGTGGCATATATCTATTACTAAGGGTTTTGCATCCAGGAAGAAAGAGGTCATTGTCTCCATCGGGTTCCTATTACGTTATTGAAAGAAAATGTAATCGAACAGCCAAAACATCGAAACAACCGCATTTCGAAGTTCGCATTGTGGGACTGCAGTACAGTGAAGACTGGGATATTTGCCCTTTAATCACTGTAGTGCGATCTCGGAGTTGGAATATATATTGGGGGGGGCAGCCCCCCCAAAAACGTTTTGAAATACGGCTGTTTCGATGTTTCGGCTTTTCAATTACGTTATCTTTCGATAACGTAATATGAACCAGTCTCCCTCTATTCTTCCCTCATTAGGCCAATCGTTGAGTACAATTCCCCATTTGGCATGTACCTCACTAAACACCTACAACAACTGGAGAGAATGCAAAAGTACCTCACAAAGAGAATCCTAGGCCTTAAACATTTGTCCTATATGGACAGACTCAAAAAACTAACTATTCTCTGTCTCATATCGCCTACTTAGAGACGATCCCTGCTTGACTCACTGATTTGATCCCAAAATGATGTGGATACTCTACAAAAGGGCCTTACAGAAACAGATGCTTGGTGCCAGAGCCATGGGCTCAAGCTCAATGCCAAGAAATGTATGTCCTCCCCTTTGGAAAAAAACACCCATGAATACCATGAAGGTGACATTAGTATACATACACACAGTGTGATAGAAAGAGACTTAGGGGACACAGGTGGACAGTGGTCTCACCTTCTCTCACCCATATCGCCACAACAGTCAGGAAATCCTTCACCTTCTATGTGGCACACCTCATCACGAAGGGCTTTTTCAAAAGAAAAAGGAGGTCATTGTGTACTCATCCTCATCCATTATTAGACCCATTATAGAATACAATGCCCCATTTGGTATGTCTTCAAGAAGACATCTGCAAACACTGGAAAGGCCTCAGAAATAACCTCACTAAAAGAACAGGCCTAAAGCAGATGATTAGCCCTATGCCCGCTAAAAAAACTCAGCTATACTCTAGCTACATGCTCACTCATCAGAGAGGCGTCTCTGCTTAACATACAGGCCATATCAAACCCAGAGCTGTTGGACATGCTACACTAAAATCCTCCAAATCCAGAGCTAGAGCTCCAGGATCCTAACCTTAATCTAAACAAAGGTTCCTGACCCAGAGACTCCCCACTCTCTGAATAGATTGCCCATACATGTGTCAGCAGAGTGCCTCTTTGGACCTCTTCAGGAGGAACCTTGGCCATTGATGGGAGAAAAAAAAAATTCACCCCAGGGATCGTCGTCCTGCTAGACAGGGACCAGGAAGGAAAAAAAATAAATGGAAAAAAAAGAAATAAATTGGAATTGTTGGCTATAGATGTATAGGCCCTAGGGCTGATAGCCTAGTACTAACCTATGAAAGCCATGTCTGACCCAGCTCTGTTAGAAATGCTACATCTAAAGAAATCCCAATCCATCCGCACCACATGCTCCAGAGACCTCAATCTCATTACCACAATCAACAGAA
Organism: Protopterus annectens; assembly: GCF_019279795.1. Taxonomy (NCBI): domain Eukaryota; kingdom Metazoa; phylum Chordata; order Ceratodontiformes; family Protopteridae; genus Protopterus; species Protopterus annectens. The sequence goes on from NC_056743.1 coordinate 1,942,975,569, forward strand.
CATGCTGGAGGGACAGGTTCATAACCCAGAGACTGCCCATGCTATGGAATAGACTTACTATACATGTCAAGCAGAGCACCTCACTGGCCCTCTTAAAGAGAGATTTTGATGAGTGGATGGAAAATAGGAAATTCTCCCCAGGGATCACTCCAGTGACTTTACTCGACAGATGCACTGGGAACTAAGGTCGGGTGGCATGGCGCCAGGGTAATCCTATGGGCTAGGCTTTTACAGGCGCCAGGCCCATTAGCCTAGTACACACCTATGAACATATGATATATGAGTATATACATTTACATAGTGATGAAAAGCAAGTTACAATACACAACTGTGAAGACTGACGTAATGAACAGCACCCAAAGAGCAATATGTGGTTAAATACACAGATTTGAGTTATCCAGGAGAGCTGCAAGAACAGAGCCAAGTGTTTCCTAAGAGAGTAGTTAGGAGCTTTTTAAATTGTACTGTGGAGTTGTTAGAGGTAACTGGGGTTGGAAGTTTATTCCACATTTTAGGAATAACGTTTAAGAGAGAGTTGGGTTACATTAATTAGGTGTACATCAAAATATTACAAATGTTTCTACAATTTTATACGTCGAGGAGCTGCGCACCACCCCCAGCACCAACAGACGTGGGGGTGGTGCCTACAGCCCTTCTTTGACAAATATACCAACACCAAGGGCATTTCTGCATAGGAGAAAAGGGAAAATGTTGATTTCATTAAAAAAATGTTTTATCTCCAAAGTAATACAATCTTGAAATAGTGTTTAACAAGTGCAGGTGTAGGAAGCAGGCCCTCACTCATTTAAGGAGGGAGGTGAAGGGGCATTAGCTACCACCTATAAAAACCTATCTTTTCATTATTCATAGGGAGGTACTAGGCTAGTTGCCTTTGACGGACATTTAAAGCCTATCCAATTAGCATTTTAAAGGTGAAAATCAAACCCTGTACCTTGTGTCTGTGAAGTAAATACCTTAACCATTACATCAACTCCCAAGTTATCCTCATCCGTTTTGTTTACTTTAGTTCTTTCAAAACAACACATTTCTTCTTTACTGGTATGTCATTCTTTGATAATGCAATATTATGGGCATTTTTATACCAAATTTGTTATAAAATTCTACAGCATAATCGCCATTCTTTTCTTTATGTACGGTTATTCTTTCTTTGATGTAAGATGCTTGGTGCCAGAGCCATGGGTTCAAGCTCAGTGCCAAGAAATGTATAGTTATCCCCTTTAGGAAAAAACATGTACCCGTGAATTACCACATAGGTGTCAGTACACTAAACACCGAAAGTGTGATACTTAGGGACATAGGTGGACAATGGTCTCACCTTCAATAACCACATCGCCACAACAGCCAGGAAATCCTTCTATGTGGCACACCTCATCACTAAGGGCTTTCCAGCCAGAAAAAAGGAGGTCATTGTCCCACTGTACTCATCCCTCATTAGACCCATTATATAGAATACAATGCCCCATTTGGTATGTACCTCTCAAGACATCTGCAACAACTGCAAAGGCCACAGAAATACCTCACTAAAAGAATCACAGGCCTAAAGCACATGCCCTATGCTGACCATCTAAAAAACTCCGGCTAGACTCTGTCGCATATCGTCTACTCAGAGGCGATCTCTACTTAACATACACGGCCATGTCAAACCCAGAGCTGTTGGACATGCTACACTTAAAGAAATCCCAATCCCTCAGAGCCACACGCTCCGGGGATCTAAACCTTGTCATCACAATGAACAAAACATGCTGGAGGGATAGGTTCCTGACTCAGAGACTCCCCAGACTCTGGAATAGACTGCCCATACATGTCAAGCAGAGCGCCTCTTTGGCCCTCTTCAAAAGGAACCTTGATGATTGGATGGGAGATAGGAAATTCACCCAGGGGATCACGTCAGTCACCCTGCTAGACAGGGGTCTGGGGAAGTAAATATTGTGGGAAGAATCAGCCAGGGAATTATGGCTAGGCTTGTATAGGCCTTAGGGCCGATAGCCTCCAAACTCCCATCTAATTAAATATACGTTTCCCCTTCACTAAATAAATATTCCACATCAATGCGACAGTCCTCTCTCCATGTCCATTCCTCCCCATAAGACTCCTCTACTCACCCACTCCCCACAGCCACAGTCCTGTCCTACTACTTCCATGCTTTTCACATTTTTAGGTCACTGCACACACCATACTAAAATAACGGACCTTATTCACTAACCCATACAACTTCCTTGTTCTCATTCCATATACCCAAATTGACTTCTCATGCTACAGTCCTTACTCCAATCCCTCCCTCACCGCTCATGTGAAGTCCCTAGTTTCTTCCAGCAAAAGTTCCCCAGCTCATTCACCGCTGCCATAAGCATCCTGTTCTTCCATTACTCCCATAAACACAAAAGCAAAACACCTGTGCCATACAATCTCACTCATTAGTTCTATGACAGACACTTCTCTCATTCCCACCTCCTATGCCTGTCCTTGTCCTCTCATCAGCTCCTATGTCAAGCCCTTTTTCCAGCTACTTTCACTCCAGCTACTTTGCTCACCACCACCATTCCATGCCCCTTCTCCCACTCGCTACACCCACTCCAGCTCTTTCACTTGCTATTGCCATTTCTGGTCCCTCACTCACTCATTACTGACACTTCAAGCGCAACCTACTGCAAGCCCTCCACTCACTTGCTGCACCCAATCTAGACCCCTTACTACCTCATCATTCCCGTCAGATAAATTTCTTTCTCACTGCTCCCACTCTTCTCTTTCTCAGTGCCCCAGGAGCCAGGTTTCCTCCCTCTCTTTCAGTGGTGCCATACCATGCTCTTTATCCTCTCACTGCTGCTATGCCAAACTCCTTGACACCGGACTACACACATTCTCAATCACTCACTGTTTTCATACCAGGTCCCATGTCCACACACTGTCCCCTGCACCAGGTATTTTCTTTCACTCATTTAAAATCTTTTGCTTTCTCCCACGACTGGTCACAACACCCACCAGTTCCATGGTGGGTCACTTTACTCATATTCTACCACCAGTTACAAACCTTATCTGTTCACTGTTCCATTTTGGTTTATTATCCACCCCCCCCCCCACATTTGGTCACCTCTGTACTGGTGTATCTGTTCATCTCCTTCTATGCCCTATGTTACATCACCTTTTCTTCAATCAAGTTTTTTAAACCTTTCCCCATGCAGTCTACTTCAACACCTGCCTCCAGTATGCATAGACAGTACAGTTATCACGTTATGCAGTAAAGTTTTTCTGCTTATTTCAAGTAATATTACCTCTTCTTGCACTTCCATATCAAATCTCCTTTCGTCATCTACTGCTTCTGAATCAATTACTTACTATCCTAGCCCACATAAAGTCCTAACACATCCTCCCATATTCCCACAGAGTTATTTTCTTTCCTGCCTCTTCACCAAGTCCCATTCCCCCTTCACAGTTTCCTCAAGTTACCCTTCTCTCTTTCCAGGACAGTTATTTTCAATCTGCTCTTATGTACTTACCATGGCAACTGTGAAGTATACAGACTGCCACAGGCTCTAAACATACCAAACATGCAAAGAATTTAAGGACTAGATGCAGTCTTGAACAGGATGGCACTGTATTATAGACACACACAAAAAATAAAGAGGTTTGCCAATTCATTTACTAGCATGTCTTTTGGATGGATGTTGGAAAGAAACCAGAAAACCTGGCAAAAAAAATGTGAAGACTACAGAGACAACACCCAAACATTGAACTAAAACTGCAAAATAAATATTTGTGAGGCAGCAACACTAACATCTGCAGCATGTACCAACAAAAAACAATGAATAAAAAATGGGAACAAAACATCAGCAAGTGTCTCGGACTCCTCACCTGTCCAAAATTTTGAAGAATACCCAGATTTTTACCTCATAATTTTAGGCTGTTACTCATAAAATCAGTAGTTTTCTGGTATATCATTGACGACTGAAGTCACTAAATAATGGCAAACATTTGAGTTTCAGAGTTCATATCCTTCAGGAAATGCATTCAAATGCAAAACCTGTTATTCAAGCAAATTAAGTCCTTGACTTTGGGCCTCTGTACAGCATTATTTTTGGTTCTATCCAGATTTCTTATGCTAAGAGGTATGGTCACAGACCACTGCTTTGGACAGCAATGGGACTGTTTTGCATTCATTTATTAACTCTAGGAAATGGCACATATACAGGTTTTACCATTGCCCATCTACTTATCTCACACTTATTAGAATATGAATACTGGGCTTTCCACATTTCATAACCACATTATACACTCATATGCTGAAAACAGTATGCCTACAGTTACTACAGAAAACCTTTTAATTGCAAAGGACTTTCACAAATTTTGCCTACCACTTTTCTACCGGAATAGATACACATCTTGCTTATCCAGCAGTTTCCTTTTTCCCCCTTCTCATTCCTTACAATATTTTCCTGATGCCTGTCACATACACTTAGATCAGGTTCATAGATTAATGCTAGGCTAGCTGCCTTTGTGGGCCATATAGATTAATGCTAGGCTAGCTGCCTTTGTGGGCCATTTTAAGCAAAACCTATCAGCAATGTGAGAATCAAACCCTGCACCTTGTATCTGTAAACACCTTTACCATTATGCTAACTTCCCACTTTTTAATTCTATTACTGATTTGGAGCATAAGGCCACTTTGATATGGCTGTGACAATCTTCCACCACCCAGTCTATGAAATATTTCCTTAGGTCACCCTAAGCCACCCACTTTGCATCCACCACCCTTTCTATGAAATAATATTATCGTATGCCTCCCTGAGCCACCCGCTTTTTTATTTTTCCTTTGTTAATCGGATTAGTCCCACTAGATTAGCAACCTCTTTTCAGGGGAGGCCAAATGTGGCCAGGGCATTGGGGAATTTACCCTACTCTTTTCAATAGGTACACTTTGCATCCTGAAATTGTTTATTATTGTTATTATTATAGACAGAATATCTGGTTTTCATGAATGGGGCATATGGAGTGTACTGAATAAATTACACTGAAGGTCACTGATAGGTGGCTCTTTCTCTCCCCCCCCCCCCCAAAAAAAAAAACACTTGCAAGACAAAAGTCTTCCAGATTCCTTCACGTTCTTTCTATTAACAGTCATGCCATGCTGACTTTTTTGTCTTCCTCCTCTGAACAGTCTCTATAGAAGTTCGCAAGAACTGAACTCATTATTTCAATCCACCCATTCAAAAGCACCCTTCTCTGTATAACGTTCATGCACCACCCTGCTTAGTGCCCCTTTCCTTATACACATACATTCCCGTTTTATTTATTCGGTAACAATGGAAAGTACAATATCCTACCAACAACTGCTACCCGGAAACATTTCTCCCAAAGTTCAAGGGACGTTCAATCCTTACCTAACACCGGCCCTCTGCCGGCCTCATCAATTCCCAAACAGCATTCTTCTGTTTTACAAAGGTCTGGTACTGGTGATGCCAGATAACAAGTACCAGTGTTGTCCCGTTCCAGCTCACTTAGATCCATCTTTAAGCCCCCAATAGCATACACGCGTGTACACGCACGCGCACAAATCTACGAAACTTGGCCATGTACGGGCACGAGCTCCCGGCTTTGAGTTTCCGACTTTGGCGGGCTTTATTCAGCCAATCGAATCGTGATTCGACATCTTATTCTACAGATGAGATGCCATGGCGTCAACTTCTAAAATAATGTTGAATAAAAGTCAAAACTTATGACTGACAATTTAAGGCCCAGACTTTTTAAATATTACTCTTGCTTTATTTAGAAAGGAATAACAAGTAATCCATCAACATGCATTTCCTGAAGAATACGTCTGAAACACTATAATTTGCCACTGACTGTAATAATCCACTACTCGGTGATTCACCAGAAAAAAAAATGATGGGGCACCATATCTCTCAAGTGTACCTCATTACGAGGAACGTACCTCATTTGGGGTCTTAAAAAGGTTCATGTTCCTCGAAGTTCCACATCGAAAGGCTCTGTCACAAATTCAGTGTTAGGAATTTTTTAACTGATATCCATGGCAAATTGAAAATAATTATATTAATTCATTAAAAAATCTTTTTTTATAAGTAAAACCAGCATATTTTAACCATTCTATGACCCTTGTAGTTGAAGTTGTTAGTAAGCTTTTAATATGTGTTCCACATTTTGCCCATTTGTTCCAGTTATGAGGACTAGTGTTCCACATTTCAGAGATGGAAGGTTGAGAGCTATGGTGTTTGCCTTGCAGACACAAGGTGCAGAGTTTGAGTCTCACAAGGGATAACTGGCTAAGCTTAAAATGGCTCACAAGGGCAGTTAGCTTAGTACTAATCTATGAACCTATGTGGGAAACAGAGCAAAACTAGAAGGCAAAATCAAGGACAGCTGAGAGCTGTGCAACTTGACTGTCAAGTATCTGCCAACGCAATTCATTTTGGTTATTATTTTTTCGTTTAGTCCTAGTGTAGAAATTCCAGAGGTATTCAGTCTGATCATACCAGCCACAACTACTACATATAGTATTACATGATCCAAGATTCTGTAATTTTAGCCGATGAAACTGACATGAATGGGGCATATGGACAGTAGCAGTCACTGGCGTAGCTATTTATGAATGTAGAGTTAGTAGCTGTCTCTGTTTGCACAGGATAGTTACGTTATGCAGAAAAAAAATGAAAGCTGACAAATGTCCTGAGATGTCTTTTTGGAGATTTTCTTCCCGGGCTGCCGTTGAAAATGGACATGTATCCAGTCAGACTATCCCAGTAAACAAATGTAAAATAAATATTATAAATAAATGTTAGTGGGCAAAATTCCCAATATTTCCTTAACATTTGCATAAAACGATTATTTTGTATTTGCAGCACCTACATTTTATATGAAACAACATGAATGCTACGAGAATAAACTTTTATTTTGGCAAACACTAGAAGGTAAGTCATTTTCAGTGGATGTGGATATGGTTTCTCTTGCAAAAATCTAAAATTTCCATAAAAATGTGCCACTTTGGGTATCTTAAAAGGTGACAACCCTATTTCTTCCTGCACATTCCTGGAATAACCTTAGCTTTTTGTACTCCCTTTTCACAATATGCAAACCATATAAAACATATATGTTGGAGAGACTGTCTGTCTCCTCTCTCTCTCTCTCTCTCTCTCTCAGTCTGTCTGTCTTGTTTAGGGCCTTCATTCTTGGCATCAGTACTTTCTTTCCTTTGTGTAAGTCTAATGTGCTGTACATTAGAGTTTTATTTCATCCAGTTCATTTGTTCCTGTGTATCTGTTCTGTGTCAAGCTGACTCTCTATTATAGACAGCTAGAGCCCTGACACATTCACAGTCAAATTGAATCATAGTTCTCAAATTCTTAACACAAAAAATCTGGACAAAAACAACAATAATGGGGGGGGGGGGGCAATGCCCCAAATAGGGACAAATGTTAAATATTGCTCTTAGAAACTTAGAAAGTTGCTAGAATAAAACATCTTGTGTTTCCAAGCATTTTCTGAATTTGGGCACTAGTCCCAGTGGTCTGGACACATAATAAGTCTTATTTATTTGTGCAATATATACTTACATATATTCCAAGTAAGTGCAATATTTATTAATTATATCCATAATCAGTATTATTTAACTCACTCAAGTGTAATATTAAACAACTTAGGCATTTCAGTCTGTAGTGTGTTTTGTATTACTTTAAATAGGGTACTTTATTTAACTCAGGGGAGGGTATTCTTTTCGTATATGAGTGTTGGTAAATGTCTCTGGTCTTTCTGGTGTGCATTGGGATTAGTATTGTATTTGTTAGTTATGTTTATTCCTCTACTTATATTGTTTTTTCACTTTTCTTTGTATTCTCAAGAATTGAGCTGATACACAGAATTTCATTTAGGCTACATGTGTGTAGTTCTAAATGACAATAAAGTTTACTTTGACTATGACTTTGACTTCTGAAGGATATGAAGTCTGAAACTCAAATGCCTGTCATTATTTAGTGAATTCATTCCTAAATGATTTGCCACAAAAATTCAGAAAACCACAACATTTATGAGGTACAGACCCAAAATATGAGGCAAAAATATGAACATTCTACAAAAATCTGGACAGTTGAGAGGTATGCTGAATGTATTTGATTAATAGCCTAGATGCAGGAGAAGCTTACTGGAGGGATATGGGAGTGAACTGCCAGGATCAGCTTGTCCATCCCATAGAATGGAAAAGATGGTTCCTACAACTGCATAGCTGCCATCTGGTGGAGTATGGTTGGTATAGCAAGCAACAAGAAAGTACTGAGAAATGGAGTTTACCAAGCATTTACCAGAGCAATGTTTGTAACCAAATTATTGTGAGTGTGTGTGTGTGTGTGTGTGTGTGTGTGTGTGTGTGTGTGTGTGTGTGTGTGTGTATGTGTGTGTGTGTGTGTGTGTCAGCTTGCACTTGCGTGTGGTGTGTGTGTGTGTGTGTGTGTGTGTGTGTGTGTGTGTGTGTGTGTGTGTGTGTGTGTGTGTGTGTCAGCTTGCACATGCGTGGTATGTGTGTGTGTGTGTGTGTGTGTGTGTGTGTGTGTGTGTGTGTGTGTGTGTGTGTGTGTGTGTGTATATACATCATTGCAAAGTTCTGTGTACCACATGACTTCTTCAGACTGTCTGTAATATATTCCAAAAGGATATTCCCTGCCATATGGAAAAATGAAGCTAGGTGCCAGAACTGTTAACAGGCACATTTAACAATTAATAAAAGATGATCAGATAAAAGGAACACTTATTTAAACATGGTGAGAGGAAATGGTCTTGGGGTACACAAACACAATGTTACTTTATTACGACATTTTCCATTATTTACGTTGTCTCCATTTTTATGTGAATACAAGTTGGGCAATTTCTTAGAAATTAAAAGTTTCAATGGTGCAGCAGGTAATACATTAGCTTAGCTTTTGGTGCAGAAGACTGTGGGTTCTGGTTTCTTTTCCCACACCAGATGGATGGATTGCTGACACTGAAGTGCGGCATAAGATGGGGGTCTGCACTCTTTGGGTCTCCCCTGGAAAGAGGCCACTAGCTTAGTGGAACTAACACTGTCAACAAAGGATAAATAATACATGCAACCTTAAGATACTGCAATAGTCCCATACAAGAGAGGGGAGAGAGCACAAGCCCAGACCAGTCTATCCAAACTTAATGAAGACAAAACCATAGTTCCCAGGAAACATCAAGGGAAAGATCTGGACAGGGAAACACAGAGTTCCACTGGTAGTCTGGACTGTCAGACATTTCCAGTGTGGAAAAACTGGAGTCCCATTCAAAGATTTTCCCCAGATAACCCTTCCTGATTAATAGAAAATACTCCTGAGAAAATGGAAACATTATTCTGGATATTGAATAGGTACTATTTAATTACAATAATGCTGTCTTGAAAACTGAAAAAAAATCCTAAAGGGAATAAATTTTATAACAGTATATATTATCAGAAGGATAAAGTCTTGACGTTAACCCATATAACCCATGACTGAGTAGTGCCCAAGGCAAAGGTGGACTTGGCTGGAGGAGATGGGAGTGGAAAGCCAATAGCGGTCACTCCTCCTGGTGGGGAGGGAAGCAGTGTACCCAACTACAATGCTGCCACCTACTGGAGAGAAAGAGGTATATAAACAAGTAGCACTATGGGGCAGAGATGTGCTTGCACTGCCAAGCTATGTTGTATAATAGTCTTCATGTAACATGGGTGGAGATACATATGCCTACTGGAAGGCATAGGAAGCCTTCACATCAGCCAGTAGGGGAGAGGGTTAAGGCCTTAAAGAAGCAATATTCTCACTGCCTGAATGCCAGAGAATACAGAAGCAACCCCTATGGCTGCATAGATGATGACCCATCCCGACAGCTTAAGTGCTCATTTGCTGATGATACTGGTAAATGAGAATGAATGGGCTAAGTCTAGTCTGGGAACCTTGACCATCAGGTATGGGTGCAAAAATCATATAATAGTGGTATAACCAGAGGTACGATTCTATTTGTGTCGTCAACAAACTATCTTCAGGAATGGACTCAGTGTATAGGAAGGTTTAAATGGGGATAAGGTGAAGCAGCCATCAGCCAGCTCTCCTGTCCTGAGGTAGGTGTTGTAGCTTATGAAAGCCTGAATTATGCTCCTGCTCCCACCATACATAATTTCTTCTAATCTCTACACCTCTGACATCTCATGTACTTCAGTGTCCTATTCGTATACTTCTATAGCAGGATCAAATTTATCTGCAAATAATTACTTATAATTTTATAACTTATAACTTTTACTTGTTCATTCCAAAAATTGTATCTTTAAATGCTATGATTTTACTTGTGCTACTGTATTTACTGTAACGTAACACTTTGAATGTAATTTTCGATCTGATGTTGTAAATCTTTGTTTATTCATTACAGATAGGACCTCGGTTCTGTCCTCGGAACTGATACGGCCTTTTCCCAGCTCGCGTAAGCCAAAAACTCTCAGCTAAGAACCTACCCACAAAGCCCCTCTCCTAGTTACTCCAGATCTCGTTTGCCGCATTACTAGTCAGCTGTGTTAGCCATCTCTCTCAAAGCTAAGTATTGTCCAAACGGTGAAGTCCAGAACGCTACAATACGCCAATAACCTCACGAATAAATGATGTGTTCCACAAGACCACTGGCAAAAAAACTGGTAAAGGAGTCATAAAATCTGTTTTATTCCATAAAGTAAAGCGCTTTCACTCACTAAACCGTGAGCTTCCTCAGTACATTCAAATTGTAATTCCCACTAATTTAAATACATCTATTTGGCGCCAAATTCCCATTCAAATTCTTAAAGCTGTATACTACTATCAAATACCTATCGATTTAAAAAAACTATTTTACCAACATAACAAAACAGTACATACACCAAAATAAAAATATAAAAATGTTATCAACAATAAATACTGTTTGTATATAATAAAATTTACAACTTTCATCAATTCATAATCTCTAATAATGATTTAACTGATATATAGTCATTTAATCCTGGTGGTGACGTGGCATCCATCAGTATCTGCCAACAGGTCTCTTTGTATGCCAACATACTCTTAATGTTTCCACCCCTCGGATTGCTTGCTACAGTTTCTAATATAGCAAACTTAAAATGATGGTTGTCTCCTTTACTAATAATATGTTTAGCCAAAGCATTTTTATGGTCTTTAGTCCTTATGCTATATAGGTGAGAATAAATTCTTTTCCTGAAATTTTGCTCTGTTTTACCTATATAGAATGAAGGATAGACCATGCATTTGGCTAAATAAACCAACATTTTTGTACTGCAACTTCCCCGTTTAAAAAATACTTTCGTCCTATTATAATTTTTTTAAATTATCTCTGTTTCTTCATTGATCAGGCTACACTGGTGGCATGTGCCACATTTGTTTGTATGTGTAGAATTTACTGTCTTCCTTCTTTTGTAACCTGTCTCTAACATCCTTTTCAAATTTTGACCCATCTTATAAACAAATGTCGGTCTAGGACCTAATATCTTTGACATTTCTTCATTAGTTAATAATGTATGCCAATATTTGCTCATAATATCTTTAATCTGATTACTAAATGGACCGTATTCTATAATACAAGCTCTACTAAATGGCTTAATATTTGTACTGCTGTTCTTAACATTGTCACTGTCTGGAACAATGTTGTATTTCATTCCTAGCAATGGCACATATTTCTTTCCCCATTGCTCTATCACATATGAGCTCACTTTCTTCATCATATCTTTATTATATCCTCTTTCACTAAATAATGAAGTTATATATTGCACTTCATCTAACATATCTTGGTAACTTGAGGTCATCCTAACTGCCCTGATACATTGTCCCTTGTAAATGTTTCTCTTGGACTTCATTGGATGATTGCTGTCATAGTCAATATACAAATTGGTGAAGGTCTCTTTTCTATGTATATTCGACTTGAAAATATTGTCCTTTCTTGTAACCACGGTGTCCAAATAAGCCACCCCTGTTTTACTACTCGTAGAAGTAAACTTCAAGAAGTCACTACTTTGGTTCAAATATTCCAAAAAGTTATTAAAAGTACGCTGATCACCCTCTCATATGATATATATATCATCTAAAAATCGTGAGTAATATTTGATATTACCAAAAAACTCACTGTTAAATATGGTGTTCTCCTCCCAGTCCAACATTACCATATTTGGATAGATGGGGGCACATGCTGTCCCCATAGCTACACCCTTGGTTTGTTTGAACATCTCACCTTCATAGTATATAAAGTTGTTATCCAATACTATGGACATGAGTTCTATAATCAACTTAATTTTATCCCATTCCAAATTACTATGTTTGTAGATACTGTCAGTAAATGCCTCCATACCCTGATTCTTGGGGATACACATAAATAGATCTATTACATCTATGGAGGCAAACAATAGATCATTATCAGCTATATGAATGGGATATCTCATTAAAAATTCCCAGGAGTCCTTGACCATATGTTCCACTTTTCCATATATGTGTTTAAGCAAAGAGTCTATGGCCACTCCCAATGGAAAAGTTTTGGACTTACTTCCTGATATTATTGGTCAAAATGGGGGGTTGGAAACATTTTTATGTACCTTACCTATGCCAACCATTGTAGACATAACAGGGTACTCTACCTTAAAAAAATTCTATAATTCTTCAGTAATTCTATTATCTAATAAAAATTCTTCAATAAATAAATCTATTCTTCTGTATGCAATATTTAACTCATTAATAGAAATGACCTCATAATTACCTGAAACATGCGATATATCATATAATTTTGCATTGTATTCCATGGCGTCGTAAATTACAACGCCTCCACCCTTATTGGGTTTCATAACCCTAACGTTTTTATTTCCCTTAATTCATCCAATACAACTAATTCTTCTTTAGTTAAATTGTGCTTTATTTTTTTCTTTGTAAACTTACTACTGGACTGGTAAATCTCATGTGTAACCGATCTTTCATACCTAAGAACATCTTTGTTCATAACTGGTATATAACAACTTTTCTTTTTTAACATGTTATTATTTTCTGGTTTGTGTTCATTTTTATTTTTGAACATCAAAGCCAAATTAAGCTTCCTGACATATTTTTTAACTTCACTAATACAGTCCACTACTCTGAAATGTGTGACTGGTATAAATTTCATGCCTTTTGCCAGGAGGCTAAAATGAGCCTTGTTCAGACACATATTTGTGTAATTGAATATCTTAAAGTTGTTATACTTACTTATTACACCTTCTTGTAGTATTTGTGAAGCTTCCATGCCTACATCCTGTCTCTTATAAAGATAAGGTACAAGGGATTCATTTACCAATTTCTCGGGGTCCTTGTATCTTTTTTCCTTCCACATTTTTTCTTTGGTCCACTTGGTATATCCCCCAGTCTTTCGGACCTGCTGAAAATTTCTACTCTCAGGGGTGGTGTCCTCCCATTGTATCTCATATGCAGATTGGCTATAAGTGTTCTGATAGTGTGTTCTCCAGTTGTACACTTTCCCCAATTTATATTGTTCCATGTCCCTAAGTATTTTTTTGCTTTTCCTTTCAAAAGCTTTCTTAGTCCTAAACTGAGCTGTATCAAATTGCTTGTGATATAGTTTTTCCCATTTCATAAACAACAAATCTTTTAAAATAATTTCATTCATTTGTTCAATTTCATTCATGATGTTACATAATTTATAATCATTGCACTTAATAAGTAACTTCATATACTCTTTTCCGAACATGTCAAACAAATTGTTGAATTCCTGTTGTACCTCATTAGTTAAATCAATATCCATCAGTGTTTTGTGAAAACGTAAGCCCATCGGTACAATATTTAAATTAATACAATGAGACAAATATGCGTTATCTAACTTAATAGCGTTAATAATGTTTAACTTTTTACCAAATGCATAAATTAAATCCTTCAATGTCCCCCTAAAATTAAACTGTCTTTTACTGGACGTTTCATTGCAATTATCAAAAGTACAATCATTATCAAGAAAGTCTTTCAACAAAAGTTCCTTGTTTCTTTCATACATATTAGTGCTCTTCTTGCGTTCTATACTAGAATTAATTGGTACAGTACCTTTTTCACCATTGTCACTAGCTGTAGCATGAGCATAGGTCCGCATATTTTGACTATATTTCGGTCTAGTACCTGTTCTTTTGGCTTCTTCAGTGAGATTGCCAAAAGAAAAATCAAAGGTAAAATCAATAGGAGCAAGCCTGCTGTTGGTGGGCTCTGTTTGATCCAAAACTGTCGGCATATCAATGTTATGTGCTAACCGAGATCTCGGTATTTGTCCATTGATAATCTCTGGCGAAGAAGTTATTAATACTGAATTCTGTGTGACAGGATTTGTTGAGTCCTTTATCAAAGAACCCCTTACACGTTTACATTCATTATTAATCCTGTCGTCACTGTGTGAGGAGTTGTTGTGACCGTCCGTTTTCATATCCGATTCACTATGGAACATCTCTCCTCTCAATGAAACCCAGGAGTTGAACACACCAAGGAGCTTGCTAACTTCTCCTCTCAGAGACGTCACTTCGGCACGTAACTCAGATAGTTCATTGCTCTGTAACGGAGATACTGCTCCGGGTAATTCGTGGGTCGAATCCATAAACCAACAACTGAACCAAAAGGTAGCGTTCAATATACTTGTATTGTCCAAACGGCGAAGTCCAGAACGCTACAATACGCCAATAACCTCACGAATAAATGATGTGTTCCACAAGACCACTGGCAAAAAAACTGGTAAAGGAGTCATAAAATCTGTTTTATTCCATAAAGTAAAGCGCTTTCACTCACTAAACCGTGTCCTTCATTCTATATAGGTAAAACAGAGCAAAATTTCAGGAAAATAATTTATTCTCACCTGTATAGCATAAGGACTAAAGACCATAAAAATGCTTTGGCTAAACATATTATTAGTAAAGGAGACAACCATCATTTTAAGTTTGCTATATTAGAAACTGTAGCAAGCAATCCGAGGGGTGGAAGCATTAAGAGTATGTTGGCACACAAAGAGACCTGTTGGCAGATACTGATGGATGCCACGTCACCACCAGGATTAAATGACTATATATCAGTTAAATCATTATTAGAGATTATGAATTGATGAAAGTTGTAAATTTTATTACATACAAACAGTATTTATTGTTGATAACATTTTTATATTTTTATTTTGGTGTATGTACTGTTTTGTTATGTTGGTAAAATAGTTTTTTAAAAACGATAGGTATTTGATAGTAGTATACAGCTTTAAGAATTTGAACGGGAATTTGGCGCCAAATAGATTTATTTAAATTAGTGGGAATTACAATTTGAATGTACTGAGGAAGCTCACGGTTTAGTGAGTGAAAGCGCTTTACTTTATGGAATAAAACAGATTTTATGACTCCTTTACCAGTTTTTTTGCCAGTGGTCTTGTGGAACACATCATTTATTCGTGAGGTTATTGGCGTATTGTAGCATTCTGGACTTCGCCGTTTGGACAGTACAAGTATATTGAACGCTACCTTTTGGTTCAGTCAAAGCTAAGTAGACAGTTGTTAATTTTATGACAGTTTTTCTTCAAAATTACTAAATTTTTAGTCAAGTTAGCCTTTTCTCACTGTCGACTATAACCTAAGCCTATTTCCTACCCTGTTCCTTGGTAATTTAATTTTTTATCTTTTTTGGTTCTGTCCCTTTCTCCTGTCTTTGACAGGCCTTCCCTTTTTACTAGTGGTATTCTTTAAAATAACATCACTGGTATTTTCTCCCTTATTTTTTCTTTAGGATAGCATTGTTACCTTACCATGTCAGACAAAGCTAAATTGGGATTTAAAAAGTGTGACAAGTGTGGATGTAAGATAATAAGGCAAAAAAACAAACTAAGAAACAGTGCTGGCAAGAAGTCAGCATACCAAGGCTTCCAGGACAAATTGTAGTTGTAGAGCAAAATGCCCAAAGTTAACAAATCTCACTGAGAAACCTCCTTGTAAAAGCAGATAAACTGGTGAAAATCCAACTCCAGAAACAGCATAATCTTCTTTAATACAGAATAAACACCTGGCAATCCCAGGCTTTGTCAAGTTACAATGTTGTTCTGGCAGTGCAGTGCATTTATATTAAACTGCTGAGCCAATTAAACAATTAAAAATCACCAATTACAATAATCAGAGTCAATTAATTAAATAAAACATTCAGTCAAACTGTTTTAAAATGCTTTGCACAACTTAAAATGCCAATTACAGCTCTCTAAAACTTGGATTTAAAACCAAAAATTTCTTTAAACAAAATGCTGAAAATAATGATAAATAATAAACCTTGACATTGGTACTAATGCAAAGTAATGACTTTTGCAGCTTCAACTAATGCTAGCTTGAGTGTGCAGGAGTTACAAGATGTTTTAAACCCACATCTATTGTTCCATTGTCAAAACCTAAAAAATGAGGAGATAAGACTTAAACAAAACACTATGCCACAGTGTGCACCAGCTGATGGTCAATACAAGGACAGTATGTTAATGTAATAAACATAACAAAACCAAATGTTAATAAACTTGTGTTGTGTTGTGCTTTAATTGTGCCCCAAAAGTAGGGTACACAAATAATATACTACTAAGTCAAATCAAAAATCAAGCTTAACAACTTTGACATAACACCCTGAAGCAAAAACTAGTGGGAGATGACATAAGTCAATGAACTTTTGTTTGCACTAGAAATAAGTATTGTGTGAAAAGTAATTTAAAACACATCAGTTTGATATGATAAACTCCAACAAAATATCATAGTTTGTCCCTGTTTGCCCTAAGGACACAAGCAAGACTAATGCTGTCATTCATATACGGAACTAGTGTGGCGTCTAACTTGCTGCCATGTCAATTCTCTATTGGCAAGACGAGTCTCCCAGTCACCACCTCTGGGGTCTTGAGTTACTCGTTCTAGAACAAAAACTTTATGTTCATCTGACTTGTTTGAAAAAGCATTAGTCTCTTTGTTCTTAGCATTTCATAAACATGTTTCAGATTCTCTCTTTTTTCTTTCGGTTTTTCGGTTTTAAAAACATAAAAAGTGAGTGAGAAGACAAATCCGAGGTAAAACCGGAGAGGAAGTGCAGGAGTAATGATCTTGAGCCCTTAAAGTTATATGTCTAGATGGTTTAAAATGTAAGGACATTGGTTACACATCCCACATTTTAGATGAAACAATGGTGGTGAAGGAGCTCTGGGTGTAAGATGATTGTTCAAACATGCCTTTAAGGTTAATGTCCCACAAGATGTAAGATGCCTAACTCAGATACACATGTCCGTTGTGTCTACTGTTTAGGCGTGGATCATATTAAAGCTAACCATGACATTTGTGCTAGTTTTAGTAATCAGACACTAGCAGAACATAAGAATAAACTTATTTTTAAAGTTTTTTTTTTTTAATTTTTTCAAGACACCTTTCTTGGAGGCTCTATCTGGGTCGGAGGTCTCACCCCCTCCTAAGACCAAAAAACATAAGGAAAAATGGAGTCACTCGGTTCCTGCATCTCTGTCAGTGACGGAACTGAGTCATCTCCGTGCTTCGCCAGCGCCCTTGACACAGACCTCTTCGGCACCAGGCTCTGTGTCCTCTCCCTCGGTGCCAACCATGATATTCATTCCTGTTTTGGTTCCAACCATTGCACCACTGACTTTGGTGCCATCCTTGGTTCCCACATCAGCTCCGATGACTGTACATGCCTCGGCACCATCCCCGACCATGGTGCCAACAGTTTCTTCAGCTCCATGGGCCCCGATGACTGTACACGCCTCGGCACCATCCCCGGCCATGGTGCCGAAAGTTTCTTCAGCTCCATTGGCTCCATAACTCGATTACCTGCCAAGGACAAGATATTCTCCAACTTACGACCCTTTTTTGGGGCAGAGGTTTAGCCCCTTTCTAGAAAGACCTGATTTCCCTTCAGCAGCCTCCTTTAGCTCCACTAGGAGTTTTTTCTGAACTAGACCTAGTGCAGGTTGTGGACCAGCTTCTGGCAGCTAGGGGATTACCCATTCCAAATAGACCTTCCATCCCTCCTGGCACGGAATCTTTAACCACATCTTCCCCTGTTTATCCTCCTCCAGCATCCACCCTGATCTCGGTACTGATGTCCACTTCAGTACATACTGTCTCGGCTTTGACAGCAGTGTTTCCCCTGTTGGCACCGACCACCCTTGCTGCTTTGGATCCGATGGAACTGATGCTTTCTTGGAGCGGTGCTTGGATCGTCCATACCTTGGTACCTAATCCGGCACCTATTTTCTCAATGGCACCATCTATGTCCACGATTCTGATGGCTTCCAGTTCTCTCAGAACCCTCAACTGGAGGTGGGCTTTTCAGAGCAGGGTGTGACCCCGGTTCTGAGGTTGCCCCTCCCAGTTACGGGCTCCAATCCCTCCTCGAGTGGGCCTGCTGTACAGGTGATGGAAAGGGTCCTTCATTCCAAAGGCTCACAGTCAGTACCAATGACATCAGTATCAGAAACCTCCCCTAGCATGCACCTCTCCCAACCTGCTATGTTGGGTCCCCGGGTACAGAAGTCACAAGAACCTACTTTGAAGGAAACCCCTTCTCCGGAGTCCTCCTCAGAAAATCCCACTGGAGAGCCACCCCAGAAGAAATGGTGCAAGAGGAAGCACCTTGATTCCCTGGAGGAATCTATCACAGAAGACACTGATTGTGATGAGGGGGTAGGGTCCCCACGTTCTCCCCCAGATGACATTTAATTGGGAGACATTCTCAAAATCCTCAAACAGCATGTGGAATGGAAGTCATCTAACCCTTCTTCTGAGGATTCAGTGTTTCTGCAGGCCTTCTATGCCCGGCCATCTACTTTCTGGGTGACCCCACTGGCAGATGACCTTGTTAAACTAATTGTGCAGCATGCCTGGAAGGCCCCGGACAATGTAGAACCTGTCCCCCAGAAGTCAGACAAAATTTTATCTACACCTGAAGACCAGCCCCACTGGTCCAAGCAGTTGACAGTTGATTCTATGGTCGTGGCAGCGGCCACCAAGAGAGAACTGGCAGAAGATAGCTCCACTGTCCATCCTCCAAACAGGGAGTCCCAGACCATGGACAGACTAGGGAAGCAGACCTATGCTTCAGCGACCTTCACTATTCAGTCGCTGAACTATCTGGCACATTTTACTCACCTCCAAAGAGACCTATTCCGAAATGTCTTCCTCTTTGGTGGGGGTACTGCCTGATGAGGTGCATGACACTGTCGCCTCGCAGCTAGCTACCCTTGAATCCATCTCAAACTCCTCAACGTGTTTATCTTACACCACCAAGGGAGCAGCTTGAGCTGCCGCATCTGGTGTTGTCATGAGACGTAATGCTTGGATGTGGTTATGTGACTTCACAGACCCCTTTAAATCTTCCTTCGTCAATGCACCTGTCGATGAATCTGCACTTTTTGGACCCAAGGTACGAGACACACTTGCACATAGTGAGAAAGATGGAAAAACCTTGTCTGCTGTGGGCATACACTTTTCCAACCTCCAGAGGTCCTACTCCAGGAACCAGAATGAAGGAAAGATGTTGTTCAAGAAATCCCAAGGATCCTTTCATGACACTCGTGGTGAACAATCCTCCCTGGGCAGGGGGGGCAACTCATATGGAATACACCTCTTTCAGGGTAGAGGGGTTTCGTGTAACCAGGGCACCAGAGATTCTTTCTCCGGCAGACCCTACCAGCACTCCTGAGCAGCGGCCTGATTGCTTTACTCTGGAAGCAGTCGGGGGTCATTTTTCTCTGCATCTACCTGCCTGGCATCGTATTTCTACCGATGTTTGGGTGCAGAGAATAAAATCCAGAGGCTACCAAATACCATTCAATTTAACTCCCAGACCCATCAAACGAATCCCCGATGTACCACACAATCAGAGGGAGGTAGCAGCCTTAGAAATAGAAAAGCTGCTAAGAAAAAAGTCATTCAACCAGTCCCACCAGACCAGACAGGATCCGGGTTTTACTCGAGGTTCTTTTTAGTGCCAAAAAAGACGGGACTGGAGACCAATCCTGGATCTCAGCCTACTGAACAAATTTATCAAACCTCAAAAATTCTGGATGGTCACAGTACAGTCCATTCTTCCCTTCCTAGGGAGGGACAATTGGATGTGGTCTATAGACCTCCAGGATGCGTACTACCACATTAAGATGGATCACTGCTCCCAGAGGTTTCTCCGCTTCTGGCTGGGAGCCAATCACTACCAGTTCAGGGCACTGCCATTTGGTCTCTAGATAGCCCCCCCGAGGGTTCACCAAATGTATGGCAGTTGTGGTAGCTTATCTTTGGACTACAAGGATTCCAGGTGTTTCCCTATCTAGACGACTGGCTCCTTACCGCTTCGACCAGGAATCTCCTAGTCCGCAGCCTCTCTTACACTCAAGGTCTCGCTCTCTGCTTGTGGATTACAATCAACAAAGACAAATCTCAGATATCCCCGACGAAAATACTGGAATTTATTGGAGTGGTCTTCAACACAACATCCTGTCAAGCTTCTCTCCCCCCTCACAGGCTTTTGAAAATAAGACACCAAATCCAAAACCTTCTTCCTCACACATATGTACCAGCACGTCTTGTACTGCAACTCTTGGGCTCCATGGCAGCTGCCATTACATTAGTATCACTGGCGAGACTGCACATGAGAATCCTGCAGTGGCTCCTTTCCGCACAATGGTCGTTGTTAACCCACCCACTCAACCACATGATAAGCCTTACAAACCATGGCAAGAAAGAAATGCTATGGTGGATGAAGCCACAAACAAATCTTTGGTGTCGACCATTCTGTCTTCCCCAACCCATGGCCACAGTGACCACGGATGCTTCATTGTTAGGGTGGGGGGGGGGGCATTTCATAGGTTCATAGGTTCATAGTTCATAGTTTAGTACTAAGCTAACTGCCCTTGCGAGTCATTTTAAACCTAGCCAATTATCCCTTGTGAGACTCAAACCCTGCACCTTGTGTTTGTAAGGCAAACACCTTAGCCATTAAGCCACCCTCCCACCCTTCCAGGGAAAGACTGTCCAAGGCACCTGGACCCCCATCGAGGCCAACTTGCACATAAATGTCTTGGAACTGAGGGCAATTCTCTTAGTGTTGCAAGCGTTCCATGCATTCCTACCCTTGGGGATCATTGCAATTTAGTCAGACAACATGTCAGTCGTCTGGTATATCAACAAGCAAGGTGGAAGCAGATCTTACACCCTGTGTCAGGAAGCCATGAGGATTTGGCACTGGGCAATAGCTTCCAATAGCTTTCTTATAGCAACGCACATTCCCGGGAGTTCCAACCTTATTGTGGACAGTCTGAGCAGGAACATCCTGATGCTTCATGAGTGGTCCCTCAACCCTGTAATAGCAGATCGGATCTTCCAACATTGGGGCAAGCCTTGCTGCAACCTGTTTTTCTTCCCCTCTAAACTAAAAATGTAGAAGCTATTTTGCCTTGATCCCCCCTCAGAGGGAATCACCGAGGGATGCTCTAACACATGATTGGCCCCCGGGTCTTCTGTATGCCTTTCCCACATTTCCCCTCATTCAAAAATTTCTCCAGAAAGCACAGAGGTTGAAAAGCAAAGTGATCCTCATTGCTTCCTACTGGCCACGTCAAGTCTGGTTCCATTTCTATGGCCTCATCTGATTCACAGCCCGTTGATCCTGGATCATTCCCAGGACTGTTATGTCATCCTCAGGGACTGATTCATTTGAACCTGCACAGTCTCAAGCTCACAGCTTGGTTCCTCCACTTCCAATGACTGCCAGGCTGCCTGACATCCCATCTCCTGTTCATGAAATTCTTCTGGCCTCACACAAACCTTCCACTAGAAAGGTTTATTCTAGTAAATGGACTAGGTTCTCTATTTGGGCCAAAGACCAGAACTTAGACCCTTTCTCTATGCCTATTCAAAAGATCCTACAATACCTGATTACTCTTTTACTTGCAGGAGCCTCAGCTTCAATGATCAGTGTACATTTAGCAGCTATCGACACTTTTCATTATGGTCTTGATAATTCTTCAATTATGTCACACCACCTATGCAAGACCTTTTTGAAGGGAGTATTACATGTTAAATCTCTGGTCAAGCCTCCCTTAGAACCCTGGGACTTGAGTCTGGTGCTTCAGTCTCTCACAGGTTCGCCCTTTGATTCATGTGATTTGAAATTTTTATCATGGAAAACCATACTTCTAGTAGCACTCACCTCAGTGAGAAGAGTATCTGAGCTGCAGGCCTTGAGTGACAAGAGTCCTTACTTGATCTTCCACATGGATAGGGTGTCCCTTCGTACTGACCCTTCTTTCTTGCCCAAGGTCATTTCTGGCTTTTCCATTAACCAATCTATTGACCTGCTGGTTTTCTTCCCAAGGCATTCTAATAGAGGGGAGTGCCTTTTGCACACCCTTGATGTGCTCTGGCAGCTTTGTTGTTATTTGGACAGGACTAAATCTTTCAGGAAAACAGACCAATTGTTTGTGGCCTTTGCAGGACCCAGATTGGGTAAACCTGTTTCCAAAGTGACTTTATTCTCTTGGCTTAGAAACATCATTACCTTTATCTACCAACAGAATAAGCTATCCTTACCTTCCAGAATAAAGGCTCATTCTACCAGATATATGGCTACTTCTGTAGCTTTTCATTCCAGAGCCTCTATGGATAATATATGCGCAGCAGCCACTTGGGCAAGATCTCATACCTTTATATCTCATTACAAATTGGATTTGGCCTCCAGGGGACGGGCATCTTTTGGTTCTATGATGCTCAGGAATATCCTTCCTTAGAGCCACCCAGGACTCAGGTAGCTGGGGACTCAGTCCTATCTGTAATGAATAAGCAACGATTTACAACATCAGATAAAGAAGTTATGTCTTACCATAATGTTCTATCTGTGTTGTAGATCTTTGTTCATTCATTACTTCCCGCCCTCCTTCCCTCTGCCTGTACTCCTGGTGGACTTTAGGAACTCCTGTGTAGGGTATTTGCCTAGACAGAGCCTTCCATTATTTTTTCTATTACTACATGTTTTATCTAGGGTGGGCGGGCAAACTCGATCTGGAGTAACTAGGAGAGGGGCATTGTGGGTAGGTTCTTAGCTGAAAGTTTTTGGCTTGCGCAAGCTAGGAAACAGCCATATCCGTTCCGAGGATGGAACCGAGGTCCTATCTGTAATGAATGAACAAAGATCTACAACACAGATGGAACGTTATGGTAAGACATAACTTCTTTTTTTATAGAGCTTTTCTTCCCAGGACTCAATTGAAAATGAGCTCGTCTTGACCCAATGGACCATCCCGATAAACAAACTGCAGATAAATAAATAAACAAATAAATAAATAAATAAATTATCTCTGGTGAACCTTGCAGGCTGCAGCTTGTAAGGGGGGGGGTTACATGACATCTGTGCACAGCATGGGCATGGGAGTGCCATACATGATGACATCCTTGCATGCTATGTCCCCTATTAGAGTTCCTGAAATGCTACTGCAGAGTGATGACCCCTGTATCTCATCTTTGACTTCAAATGCAACCCGCCCCCCAGACCTAGGACTGAGA
Source organism: Protopterus annectens (assembly GCF_019279795.1). Lineage (NCBI taxonomy): Eukaryota > Metazoa > Chordata > Ceratodontiformes > Protopteridae > Protopterus > Protopterus annectens. The sequence continues at coordinate 1,942,999,159 of NC_056743.1, forward strand.
AGTAGTAAGGATTTTCCCCCAGGAAGTAAGGTGGCATTACCAGTGTAGTGCTGCATCTGGAATCACCCAATAAAGAGCTATGGAGGTATTTGGGGAGAATGGAGGGGGCTGGTAAAAAAGCCAGAGGTAATCTGTTGTCAAGTGGGGAATGGAGATGCGCATACAAATAAATAGATAATGTCATCTAGTAATGGACACTGGATTAAACTAATGACGGATTTCATGCAGCGCTAATGAAGTGGTTCACTGAAATTAATCATAGTGCCTACTGCCAAAGCTAAACTTTGTTTATGCTTTTCTGCACTGTGTATATTCTTCTGAGATTGAGTGTAACTGGAGAGGAAGCGTAACTTATACACCCAGAGCACATACATTGTGCATGTTCCTTCCTGTGGGACCCACCTTTATGTCTCAGCAACAGGTCAAGCAGAAATGTTCTCCTTCCTGTGGTAGACACCTTTATGTCTCAGAAGCAGCTCAAGCAGAAATGTTGTCAGAGCACCTCAGTTCATGTATTTGATTTTTATTTGTGTGATGATATGTTATTAATGGATGATATACAGTAGTCAGTGTATTTAAAAATAAAAAAGACTATGGGAAAAGAAGGACACAGTCCAGCAATACAAAGAGGGTGGGTCTGGGGATATATGAGGAGTATACATTCACAAAAGGGAGGTTAATGATTGGAACAGCCTTCCAGATGAAGCATATGGTGAAAACAGTAAATACCTTCAAGAATGCATGAGTTAGACTAAAGGCCATGTTTACAAGGAAGGCCAGATAAGCTGCTACATAAGCAGATCTTATGGCTTAACTAATGAAACAAAATGGGTATACGAGATGGAATTACATAGTCCTGATCCTTATGTGCCAAGAAAATCCATGCTTTCCTGATTATTTAAGTTGCCTTCTAAATGGACCTACATAGTCATGACCCGTATGTGCCATGAAAATGTATGTTTTTCTGATTATTTAACTTGCCTTCTCCTGTTGTAGCAGATAACAGTTCCTGCATTGCTCTGTTGAATTTCCTGAACACTAGTTCCTCTTACTTTGTTAGCCATTTCCCTCGGGAACCATGGTGTTTTGTTTTTATCTTTGCTTTGCAGAGATCATTCCTTGTACAATCACACATACATTTTCAAACCCCTCCCACACCCTTTCCTTTTGTACACTGCCTCTTCTTGACAACAGGTTTGTCCAATTTTGTATGTTTTGTATTTGAAGCAAACATTTATTATGACTGACACAGCATGACCGAGTGCTTTGTTAAAGCTCGCCTACCCTGGAATTCTTGAACCCCCTTCTTAACTGTTTTTGTAAGCGGTGGCATCAGAAAACCTGATTCCTGCCGATGGGCCACAGTACTAGTTACTTCAGTCTTGCCCCATGTAGGATAATAATAAGTGCTGTACTATGATATATAATAAGTCAGCACTGTACTATAATATGTAATAATAAGTACTGTACTATAATATATATGTCAGTGCTGTACTATAATATGTAATAAGTCAGTGCTGTACTATAATAAATAATAAGTTAGTGCTGTACTATATAATATATAAGAAGTGTTGTACTATAATATATAACAAGTCAGTGCTGTACTATATGTAATAAGTCAGTGCTGTACTATATGTAATAAGTCAGTGCTGTAGTATAATACATAAGTTAGTGCTGTACTATAATATATAATATGTCAGTGCTGTACTATAATATGTAATAAGTCAGTGCTGTACTATAATAAATAATAAGTTAGTGCTGTACTATAATATGTAATAAGTCAGCACTGTACTATAATGTGTAATAAGTACTGTACTATAATATATATGTCAGTGCTGTACTATAATATGTAATAAGTCAGTGCTGTACTATAATAAATAATAAGTCAGTGCTGTACTATATAATATATAAGAAGTGTTGTACTATAATATATAATAAGTCAGTGCTGTACTATATGTAATAAGTCAGTGCTGTAGTATAATACATAAGTTAGTGCTGTACTATAATATATAATAAGGTAGTGCTGTACTATAATATATAATATGTCAGTGCTGTACTATAATATGTAATAAGTCAGTGCTGTACTATAATAAATAATAAGTTAGTGCTGTACTATATGTAATAAGTCAGTGCTGTAGTATAATACATAGGTTAGCGCTGTACTATAATAAATAATAAGTTAGTGCTGTACTATAATATGTAATAAGTCAGCACTGTACTATAATGTGTAATAAGTACTGTACTATAATATATAATATGTCAGTGCTGTACTATAATATGTAATAAGTCAGTGCTGTACTATAATAAATAATAAGTTAGTGCTGTACTATATGTAATCAGTGCTGTACTATAATAAATAATAAGTTAGTGCTGTACTATAATATGTAATAAGTCAGCACTGTACTATAATGTGTAATAAGTACTGTACTATAATATATATGTCAGTGCTGTACTATAATATGTAATAAGTCAGTGTTGTACTATAATAAATAATAAGTCAGTGCTGTACTATATAATATATAAGAAGTGTTGTACTATAATATATAACAAGTCAGTGCTGTACTATATGTAATAAGTCAGTGCTGTAGTATAATACATAAGTTAGTGCTGTACTATAATATATAATATGTCAGTGCTGTACTATAATATGTAATAAGTCAGTGCTGTACTATAATAAATAATAAGTTAGTGCTGTACTATATGTAATCAGTGCTGTACTATAATAAATAATAAGTTAGTGCTGTACTATAATATGTAATAAGTCAGCACTGTACTATAATGTGTAATAAGTACTGTACTATAATATATGTCAGTGCTGTACTATAATATGTAATAAGTCAGTGCTGTACTATAATAAATAATAAGTCAGTGCTGTACTATATAATATATAAGAAGTGTACTATAATATATAATAAGTCAGTGCTGTACTATATGTAATAAGTCAGTGCTGTAGTATAATACATAAGTTAGTGCTGTACTATAATATATAATAAGGTAGTGCTGTACTATAATATATAATATGTCAGTGCTGTACTATAATATGTAATAAGTCAGTGCTGTACTATAATAAATAATAAGTTAGTGCTGTACTATATGTAATCAGTGTTGTACTATAATAAATAATAAGTTAGTGCTGTACTATAATATGTAATAAGTCAGCACTGTACTATAATGTGTAATAAGTACTGTACTATAATATATATGTCAATGCTGTACTATAATATGTAATAAGTCAGTGCTGTACTATAATAAATAATAAGTCAGTGCTGTACTATATAATATATAAGAAGTGTTGTACTATAATATATAACAAGTCAGTGCTGTACTATATGTAATAAGTCAGTGCTGTAGTATAATACATAAGTTAGTGCTGTACTATAATATATAATATGTCAGTGCTGTACTATAATATGTAATAAGTCAGTGCTGTACTATAATAAATAATAAGTTAGTGCTGTACTATATGTAATCAGTGCTGTACTATAATAAATAATAAGTTAGTGCTGTACTATAATATGTAAAAAGTCAGCACTGTACTATAATGTGTAATAAGTACTGTACTATAATATATATGTCAGTGCTGTACTATAATATGTAATAAGTCAGTGCTGTACTATAATAAATAATAAGTCAGTGCTGTACTATATAATATATAAGAAGTGTACTATAATATATAATAAGTCAGTGCTGTACTATATGTAATAAGTCAGTGCTGTAGTATAATACATAAGTTAGTGCTGTACTATAATATATAATAAGGTAGTGCTGTACTATAATATATAATATGTCAGTGCTGTACTATAATATGTAATAAGTCAGTGCTGTACTATAATAAATAATAAGTTAGTGCTGTACTATATGTAATCAGTGCTGTACTATAATAAATAATAAGTTAGTGCTGTACTATAATATGTAATAAGTCAGCACTGTACTATAATGTGTAATAAGTACTGTACTATAATATATATGTCAGTGCTGTACTATAATATGTAATAAGTCAGTGCTGTACTATATGTAATAAGTCAGTGCTGTAGTATAATACATAAGTTAGTGCTGTACTATAATATATAATATGTCAGTGCTGTACTATAATATGTAATAAGTCAGTGCTGTACTATAATAAATAATAAGTTAGTGCTGTACTATATGTAATCAGTGCTGTACTATAATAAATAATAAGTTAGTGCTGTACTATAATATGTAATAAGTCAGCACTGTACTATAATGTGTAATAAGTTCTGTACTATAATATATATGTCAGTGCTGTACTATAATATGTAATAAGTCAGTGCTGTACTATAATAAATAATAAGTCAGTGCTGTACTATATAATATATAAGAAGTGTTGTACTATAATATATAACAAGTCAGTGCTGTACTATATGTAATAAGTCAGTGCTGTAGTATAATACCTAAGTTAGTGCTGTACTATAATATATAATAAGGTAGTGCTGTACTATAATATATGTCAGTGCTGTACTATAATATGTAATAAGTCAGTGCTGTACTATAATAAATAATAAGTCAGTGCTGTACTATATAATATATAAGAAATGTTGTACTATAATATATAACAAGTCAGTGCTATACTATATGTAATAAGTCAGTGCTGTAGTATAATACATAAGTTAGTGCTGTACTATAATATATAATAAGGTAGTGCTGTACTATAATATATGTCAGTGCTGTACTATAATATGTAATAAGTCAGTGCTATACTGTAATATATAATAAGTTAGTGCTGTACTATAATATATAATATGTCAGTGCTGTTCTATAATAAATAATAAGTCAGTGCTGCACTGTAATATATAATAAGCTAGTGCTGTACTATAATATATAATATGTCAGTGCTGTACTATAATATGTAATGTCAATTCTGTACTATAATACATAATAAGTCAGTGCTGTACTATATAATATATAAGAAGTGTTGTACTGTAATATATGTCAGTGCTGTACTATATGTAATAAGTCAGTGCTGTAGTATAATACATAAGTTAGTGCTGTACTGTAATATATAATAAGTTAGTGCTGTAATATAATATGTAATATGTCAGTGCTGTACTATAATATGTAATAAGTCAGTGCTGTTCTATAATATGTAATAAGTCAGCACTGTACTATAGTATGTAACAATAAGTACAGTACTATAATATATATGTCAGTGGTGTACTATAATATGCAAGAAGTCAGTACTGTACTACAATAAATAATAAGTTAATGCTGTACTATAATATGTAATAAGTCAATGCTGTACAATAATATATGTCAGTGCTGTACTATAATGCATGAGTCAGTGCTGTACTGTAATATATAATAAGTTAGTGCTGTACTATAATATATATTATGTCAGTGCTGTACTATAATATGTAATAAGTCAGTGTTATACTGTAATAAATAATATGTTAGTGCTGTACTATAATATGTAATAAGTCAGTGCTATACTGTAATAAATAATAAGTTAGTGCTGTACATTCTCAAACATTCTCAAACCCCTCCCAAGTGCTGTACTATAATATGTAATAAGTCAGCACTGTACTATAATATGTAATAAGTACTGTACTATAATATGTATGTCAGTGCTGTACTATAATATGTAATAAGTCAGTGCTGTACTATAATAAATAAGTCAGTGCTGTACTATAATATATAAGTCAGTACTGTACTATAATATGTAATAAATCAGCACTGTACTATAATATGTAATAAGTCAGTGCTGTACTGTAATATATGTTAATGCTGTACTATAATATGTAATAAGTCATGCTGTACTATAATATGTAATAATACATCAGTGCTGTATTATAATATGTAATATGTCAGTGCTGTACTGTAATATATAAGTTAGTGCTGTACTATATGTAATATGTCATGCTGTACTATAATATGTAATAATAAGGCAATGCTGTACTATAATATGTAATAAGTCAGTGCTGTACTATAATATGTAATAATAAGTGCTGTACTATAATACGTAATATATAAGTCAGTGCTGCTGTACTATAATATGTAATAATAAGTGCTGTACTGTATAATATAGAAAAGTGTTGTACTATAACATATGTCAGTGCTGCACTACAATATGTAAAACGTCAGTGCTATACTATAATATATAATAAGTCACTGCTGTACTATAATATGTAATAGATCATATTATAATATGTAATGTTAATTGTGTTAATTATATTAATATATATATATATATATATATATATATATATATATATATATATTGTATTAATTATATTGATTTATAATTATAATTATATTGGTTATATTAATATATAATATGTAATATTTTAATATGTAATATGTCTCTGTGCTATGAATGTCTCAGTCCACATATCACACAATCAGGTCTCCCAACAATATGTTTTGCCTGGTCCATTATTCCAAGTTTCCTTCTGTCATTTTTTGTTTCTTTACTTCAATTGGTAACTGTCTATAAATAACTCTATTCCTGACAAAGCTTGTCCTTCCATTACATATGGCAGTATTAGCCTGAAGAAACAGTTTGCGATAATGCATTAACTGTTACCTTATCAAACTGTCTGTGGGTGCATAATGTCTGAGACTTCATGTTTGCTGCTTTGATTATATTTTGTATGATTCTGGACTTTATACTGATGATTTTCATTGGTTTTACTACTTTAATAGGGACACCCAGAATATTTCTCTTCCTTAATTACTTAGTAGATCTGTTGACTTACATTCATCTATTATTGAAGATGATTATCCCTCTTTCTTTATTTTTCCATGCAGGTCCTTTCCTCTTATCGGGCATCCTAGCATGCTAACACCCCATCATGATTGATAGTGTAGAATGTCTCCTTTACTACAGCCATGTAAGGGCCTACTTCATGTGTCATTCCTATCAACGCAGGCAAACTTTTACCATTCTGCCCTTATGTTTTGATGCAGCCCTGCTGATAGCAGTGAAACATTCCATTCCATGTGATTTCCATCTGTGCAGAGGTTTTAAGAGCTACTCCGTGCTCATGTCTAATTAACTAGGATGGACCCCTGAATTGTTCACTCCTAAAGCCACCTGTACAGAGTTGGAGAGACTGGTGGTAGAAGGATTACTATGACCATGTTTTGCCAGAATGCCTTCCTGATAGGAGGATTATTATGACCAGGTGTTCCCAGAAGGCCTCCCTGATAGGGGGATTACTGTGATCATGTGTTCCCTGAATGCCTCCCTTATAGCAGGATTACTATGACCAGGTATTCTCTGAATGCCTCCCTGATACAAGGATTCCTATGATCATGTGTTCCCAGAATGCCTCTTTGATAGGGGGATTACTATGATCATGTGTTCCCTGAATGCCTCCCTGATAGCAGGATTACTATGACCAGGTATTCCCTGAATGCCTCCCTGATACGAGGATTCCTATGACCATGTGTTCCCAGAATGCCTCCCTGATAGGGGGATTACTATGATCATGTGTTCCCAGAATGCCTCCCTGATAGGTGGATTACTATGACCAGGTGTTCCCTGAATGCCTCCCTGATACGAGGATTCCTATGACCATGTGTTCCCAGAACACCTCCCTGATAGGTGGATTACTATGACCAGGTGTTCCCTGAATACCTCCCCTGAAAGGAAGATTACTATGACTATGTGTTCCTCGAATGCCTTCCTGATAGGAGAATTACTATGACCAGGTGTTCCCTGAATGCTTCCCTGATAGCAGGATTACTATGACCAGGTGTTCCCTAATTGCCTCCCTGATAGGAGGATTGCTATGACCAGGTGTTCCCTGGTCATAGTAATCCTGCTATGACCAGGTGTTCCCTAATTGCCTCCCTGATAGGAGGATTGCTATGACCAGGTGTTCCCTGAATGCCTCCCTGATAGGGGGATTACTATAACCATGTGTTTCTTGAATGCCATCCTGATAGGAGAATTACTACGACCAGTTGTTCCCTGAATGCCTCCATGATAGCAGGATTACTATGACCAGGTGTTCCCTGAATGCCTCCCACCTAGTTTAAATCTTCTACATTGAAGCTAATTAATACCTTTTGCCAAGCATGTCCAAAGATGGTAGCATTGGCTGACTATGGACAAAAACTGATTCTGGTTTTCATGCTGTTTTTGAGTTTGGCTACTGATCATATATTTTTTACCTGAGTTGTATACTAGCATGTACTTTATCTGGACATTGCAGTATTTGTTAGAATCTGTGGCTATGAAGCTTTGCAACACTACCCTTACATAATTCAATGTTCAGCATTCTTTTTTGAGTCGGTGTCTGTGCTTTTTTTCTGTCTAAGCATTTGCAGATATTGAATGTTGTGGACAATGAATTTTCAGAAACTCGATATGTCCTACTTTGGTTGAATTTAGAATGTTTTTGTGGTTCCTTGGGACTTGACTTCATGTTACAGTAAGTGAAGTTTACCAGTATACCATTTAGGCTCTGGAGATTTGGAATGGTTATTCCAGTTTTTCATATCAATGAAACTTCTTGAAGTGTGAATACAACTTGGTTACTGTTAGTTTGGATTTTGTGTAATGGGACATTTTTTCCTTTATAAAACTACAAAGAGTTTGAACTATGTTGTTGCAGATCATTTATTATTACTGTGCTAGTTTTATTGTTCTAACTCACTATTTTGTTTGATATATTTGCTTGGAGTATTAATTAATTTATCTTCTTCTTCTTCTTTCGGCTTTTCCCGGTTAGGGGTCGCCACAGCGGATCACCTGTCCGCTCATGATTGGCTGTGGAGTTTTACGGTGTTAAGTTGCCAGCCCGGCACCCAACCTTTCACAGAAGGCACACACATGCACACACTGACACCTAGGGCCAATTTAGAGTGTCCAATCCACCTACAGCATGTCTTTGGGATGTGGGAGGAAACTGGAGCACCCGGAGGAAACCCACTCAACCACAGGGAGGACATGCAGACTCCGCACAGAAGGCACCCCAGCTGAGAATCGAACCAGAGAACCTCTTGCTGTGAGGTGGCAATGCTAACTGCTGCATCACCGTGGCCGCCCAGTATTAATTCATTTATAATATGTTTTATTATTTTGTTTATTCTTTTGCATACATTGTTTTTCTTTGACAAATGTACAAGTGCTTAGGAAATAAACACTATAATAAAAAGAAGGTGAATTTTAAGGTGGAGCCCAACATGATGAAGCCAGATCCTTGTTCTGTGTACGGCTTCCTTAACCAGACATTGAATTTGTTGTACGCAGTACACTTTAATTGTGCTCTTCTCATAGAGTGCTAGAAATTCTGGAAAGGTTACAGTGTGTGTTATACTTAAAAATGCAGTCTGCTGAATATGAATCATGACTGATGCAGTCACTGGTAGTTTTTTAAACAATATACTTCCCTTTAAAGAAACCTTCCATTTGTGATGTCAGTGTCATCAGGAACAGCAGAACTGTATCTAAAATGTGCACAAAAACCATGACTTCGCTTCCTAACAGATGCATTGTTTATCTGTGAGGTGTGATGCCTTTGTGGCAGCTTCTGATAAGAGGATATATACACCACTTAAAAAATGCACTGCAGTTTTAATTTAAGAGTGTGTGTTCATGTGTAAACATAATTTCTCAGCCTTTCTGAATTTAAATTTCACTGAGTCCAATACACATGCTGACAGTCTGCTAACTCGAGCAGTTCTCTAAATGTTTCGTTTGCTATACAGTTTAATGATCTAGGCTGTTGATTATAAAGGTACAGACCAGGTTTAATTCCCATTTTCATGAACTAAGGAGTTTTGCATTATGGGATTTGCCAGAGTGCGAGATGTATAGAAAAGAGGAGTAACAGGATTGTGCAAGTGAGAGCTGAGACGTGTGTTACTAAAATTTACTAAAATATGTATTTAAAAAAATGCCAACAAACAGACAAATCTCCATGGACTTGGTAATTTTCCCCATCTACAAGAAGTACTAAACTGCATTTGGAATTTGTCTAAATAATCTGAACACTTGTGGCATTTGCTATAAAGAAATGCCGAGAGCAAGTTGCAAAGCTTGGCTGAATGCTGAGATTATTCTGAGTGGGTATGTAAAGGCAGTGAGCATCAGAAACATTTGTGTAAATGTTGTTGAGTGGACTAAAACATTTCCAGCCTTCACAATTATTAGAAATTATTTTAATAATGAAATTTAGAATATTTGGAACATTGCCTTAATGCCAAAAGGCTTTGAAATATTTCTTGACTTTCTCAGAATATGAAATATTTGTCTAAAAATGCAGTTTAGGCAACATATATTTTATTTATCACTTTTTGGTTACTGAGTAGGCGTACGGCATGAAAGATGACAATTTACAGTTATTACTTGGGAGAGTACAAAGTAAGCATTGCCACACATTTGGAATCAGACGGGAATCTGTTTCTGGCACCAAATGTTTGGTTTTCTGCTAAATTGCTGAGGATTACACTCAGTAATGCCAGCCATTGAAGTTTTATATTTCTTACAGTTCTATAAACTAAGTCAATTAAAATAATATTTAAAAATTGTTCTCAGTTTTGAGTCTTTGCCCCTCCACCC